>NC_081842.1:157464817-157765888 GCF_963259705.1 Myotis daubentonii
TTGTACACCAGGCCTCTAGTGTAACATAATCATGGAAGTGACATCCCATCCACTATGCCTTATATTATTATTGGAAGCAAGTCTCTCAAAGGGAGGGAATTACATAAAGGCATGAATCCTGGGAGGTAGAGATATTGTAATGGTTAGATAATTGTTACAGTCTGTCCACTACACATAGGGCTATTTTAGATTTTCTATTTATTCCTATGTTAATTTTGGTAAGTTGTGTTTTTCAAATAATTTTTCCATTTCATCTAAGTTGTCAAACTTATTGGCCTATAGCAGCTGTTTCCTATTGGTGTACTGCCAGAAATTTCAAAACTATTTAGTCAGGGGCATTGATCTCTTTTCCTTAGGTTGTCAAATAAAAAATGACAATAGCCAACACAACAATAGCTATCCAGTGTGAATGTATCAAAATTATACCTACTGTTTCCATATTGGCAAAAAATATATTTTTTGGTGTGCTGCAGAATTTTAGTAATTAGTTTAGGTGTGCCATAAGATGAAAAAGCTTGAAAACCACTGGCATAGTGTAATTTGTAGTATACTGTTATTATTTTTTAAAAAATATTTGTTTAATAATATCCTGTTTTTCATTCTTAATATAATAGTAATGACTAGAGGCCCAATGCACGAAATTCGTGCAACTGTAAGCCTTCGTTACAGCGGCTGACTGATCCCTTCCTTGCAGCCATGGCAGCTACCTCGATCCCTTGGCTGCAGCCCCGGCTTCATCCCAGAGGGACATCTGGAAGGATGTCCGGTCTAATTAGCATATTACCCTTTTATTATTATAGCTCAGCATTTTCTCTCCTTTTTTTTTTATATCAGTCTTACTAGGGGTTTATCAGTCTTATAAATATTTTTAAGAAACCAATGTTGGAGTTTAATTTTTCTCTGTGGTTTATCTATTTTCTAGTTCACTGATTTCCTCTCTTATTTATTATATTGTTTCTTTCCTTTTAGTTTAATTTGTTCTTCTTTTTTCTAGCTTCTTTAAGTAGAACCTTAGGTCATTAATTTTAAGCTATTGTTCTTTTTTAATATAAGCTATTTGCAAAACCATGCGACTATGTGAATACATTACTGGGGTCCCTCACAGGACCTATGCAATTGAGAGGCCTTGAAGCTTAGCTCCATTAGGTTCACAAGTAATCTACCTCTCCTATTATTACATTTCATTTATTTTAAGATGCACACTTTCCCCCCCACACATTTTAGCACTTCTGAAAACGGAATATGTCTGATAAGCTCTGCATTTTATAGTTGCTATTAGCCAGGCGGAAGTCAGGACACAGTAATCACTGCCTGTGTACGCACAAGCGTGGCTACAATTGTTCATATTGTCATTTCAGTTGAGCCATATGCATTTTTGGTGCCTCTGTTGAGTTTCAGTGTTAAAATATTATTAAAATGATTACATTATGATTCAGCACTAAACCAAAAGATAGGGTATGTTCAGAAAAGCAAGAAAAGACAGCCAAATGTAACATTAGTGAAGCATATGTCTAGGAGAAATGCTCATAATTTAATGTCTTCTTGAAAAGCAACAACCAATATATTTTATTGATATTTTTATGTAATAAATAGAGAATAGCTATGTCTAAATCATAGCTAAAATGAATTTAAGTGATGAGAAGGCATCGAGTCACAGTTTGTCAGTTTTTTTCCTAATATATCTTAAGAGTTACAATACCTTTACTATAATGAAATATAGGTAACTCATTTAACTCTCACATAAAAGCTCAAATTGTTTCATTATCTATTTTTAGAGATGAGAAAGTTGAGGCCTGGGGGATTAACTTGTCTAAGGTCACACAACTAGTAGGTGGCAAATCTGGGATTAGAAGGAGTCTGGGGCTTAAGTTTATGCTTTTCACTGCCCATTATGTTGCCTTGGTACATGAGGGGAAGGAAGAAGTCGTTTCTCCTTAGAGATCTCCGTCAACAAAAAAGATTAAATTTTCCAGATGACTACTGACCTTTTGGCTCTCCTACTTAAAACTCTTCGTTAGTTTACCACCACCACCCATGGATAAAGACTAAACTTAACATTCAAAGCCTTTCATGATTTAGCCTCAGCCAACTTTTGCCTGACTCTTGCTCTCCAGCAACAACAAACTGTTGTCTGACATGTCCACACTCAGGACATTTCTTGTCCTAGCCTACTACTTAATTGATCCTTTTTCACTCTTGAAAGCCTCTAGGTTTTTTGTTTTTTATTTTATTTATTTTTGCCTACCTGAATTTATTTGTGTTAACCCCCCATGCAAAGAAGAGTAGGCATAGCAGAGCACACAGCTATCTTTTGAAAGCCCTGCTTACAAGGCTGCCCCCTGGTTGGTGCTTGGATTTCAGAAGGGTTCTAATCATTTCTAAAATTGATAAGAGTGACTAAACTGTTTATGCAAATAATATGGCTTCTACTGAACACCTGTGTTCCTTCTGAAAATCTGGAATTTTGGTAAAGGATGCCTACATGACTACCCCTCAAAACCCTGGGTTCTGAGTCTCTGGTTGGTAACAATTTACACATGTCATCACAATTTGTTGCTGGGAGAATTAAGTGCCTCCTGTGGTTTCCCTTGGGCCCTGTGTTCCTTTTCCTTTGCCAATTTCACTTTCTATCCTCTCACTGTAATAAATCATAGCATTGAGTATATACTGCATCTAAATCCTCCTAGAGAATCATAAACTGGGGATAATCTTTGGGACCCCTGACATATCCCCTCTGCTTAGAATCTGTTCCTCTGCTCTTCTCCTTCCTTCTTTACCCGATAACCTATTCCAGGAAGCTGCTTCTGAATCTCTCCCACACCATTCTGCTGCATTTGGTAATCTTTCCTGGAACTATTGTAATATTCTGAGATTGCCTTTATTTTTACACTTATCATTTTATATTTATAGGGACACAGTCTTTCAGTCCATTGGACTGAATTTCTTGAGGACAGAAACTGTTATATTAATCTTTGGGGCTACATGCATGTCACATGACAGAGGTTGATTAATATCCATTGAATAAATAAACACCAGGGCCAATCTGGGATAGTCTTGTGATTGCTAGTAGCATCCATAATTAAAATAATTGAGACAGAAGTTTGGAATGGGCTTTGAGAAGTCACTTTTTTACATATCCTTGTCTATAGCTAGTTATCCACTTGTTTGCTCATTGAATAGACATTCAGAAAACTTTTATTATAACCCTAGCTGGTTTGGCTCAGTGGATAGAGCATTGGCCTGTGAACTGAAAGGTCCCAGGTTTGATTCTCGTCAAGGGCAGATACCCGGGTTATGGGCTCGATCCCCAGTACGGGACTTGCAGGAGGCAGCCGATCCATGATTCTCTTCCATCATGGATGTTTCTATTTCTCTCTCCCTCTTCATTCCTCTCTAAAATCAATAACACAGACGCACACACACACACACACACACACACACACACACACACAAAACTCTTATTGTATATTATATGTTAGATAGGTGTTTCAGGTATAAAAAAAGGATAAAAAGGAGCTGACTTGATGTTAAGAAAAAGAGGAGAATTAAATATAAGCTCAGATTTGTCATTCTGCGAACTGGTGCTAATGATACCTGCTCTTTTAAGTCCACAGTCATGATGAGAAATATAGTAGCCTAGGGTGATGCTTTGAGAGAAGGTGCCAGGTAATTGCAAGTATTTATCAGCAACTTGTGCTTCATTAATTCCCCCCAAAATGCATGTTTCTTCTTTTGTATTACTCATTGGCTAGAAACTTATACTTTTATACTTTTGTTCTAGTGCAATTCATTTCTTTACACATTCATAAAGATGGTATTTAGATTTATTTTTTTTCCTTCACTCATTGTTTGCTCATGCCTTACTTTTCCCTCCCCAGTTATATAATCAGCTTGCTATTTTTAATACAACTTTTCTGACAAAACCAAATCTAAGCTTTAACAGATACATTTTCATATCTTGGAAGTTGCCTCAATGATTCACTCTGCTTTGAACTGAATATATTATACAGCTTTTTGATTGTTCTTTCTCTTAAAAAGGATATTAAGTTTCCTGAGATGTGATTTTTCAAGTTAAAATTAGAACTTGAAAAAAAAAAGAAACTCTCCTTTTGGGTGCTGGGGGTTGTATAGCAGGGAGTGGACGTTGTTGGTAACTGAGGATAAAAAATGTTTCAGCTAAGCTCAGCCAACATTGTAATTATATCTTAAATTTTCTATTCACAGTGTGGATTGATATGTGGGAACGGCTGCTATGGAATTGATCAATGTCTGCATCATTCAGTTTATAAGGACATAAGCTGATCTCAGTCTGTTCATTTAAGCCTTCTTATATACTCTCCTGGAGTCATTAACAAATGTTAGCCTGTCAAGGAGAAATTAGTGCACGGGACCCTGCTTTTGGCCATGTAAGGCTCATGGAATTAAACCCATCTAGATAATTGCTTAGCTCTTCTCTTCATTTTGGCATCAATACCATTTTTTCCCCCTGAATCATATTTAAAAACTTACATAGGATATATGGGAATATTTGGAGTTATTGTTTTAATGTTAGCAAAAACATATATTCCATAATAGAAAGTACAGATTGAAGCTAAATCATTTAAACATAAATCTGTAAAGAAAGTTCTGAGAAAATCTTTTCCAAAACACTATTTGAATTTTTGTACTGCTCAAGCCTTACTTCATTTACCAAGATAAACAATTTATATCTAAATCAAGCCTACCACCTACATAATACAAGAAAAAGCCCGCAGAGGCTAAGTAATAAAACCACTGTGGAAAGAATTGCCAGCCTTACTCTCAAATGTCCGCATTCTCCTCTCCCCTCTCTTGCTGGAATAGACTAATTTAATAGCCTTAAATTATCTCTTTTCTAATGATAAGCTTTTTACCCCTTTAAAAATACAAAGCCAGCATACTCCTGGTAATGCTTTGATTTTACATTTTGAGATAGTCTAGGATTGAGTTATTTTACTAGATCTCTGCACTGGCCCATATTTTAGTTTTATGATACCGTCTAAAGCTATTGAAAGATGCCTCAATGTTATAGCTTAGCATAATCCTTTTTAGATATATTTATCTGATATAGTTTTCATTGCTTACTGTTGTACTCTTCTAAGTCTACCTTCAAGATGTTTCCTTTGTAAAAAAAAACAACTTCCTAAAACTCTGATATTGCAATGTAAAATTAGAGTTTTACATGAGAACAAAGAGCTCAACCAGACTTATAAATTGTGTGGTGAGAATACAGCGTAAGAGCCGAACATGCCACCATTCTACTTTCTTACTTCTACTGTTTCTTTTCACTGTTGCTATTGTTCAACTCGGTAAGGAAGCAGGAACAAAGACCTATTCTATCAGCATAGTTTCTCTTCTACAGGAAAACAGCTAAACACATTCAACATCTTAGTGTGAAAATAACTGCTGGAAGAACAAAAGAAGCAAAAGGAGAATCTCTGACTCACACTTGAAAAAATATTTTGGAAGTTGAAACTGCATTACTAATAGGAAGCTGATTTTCTTTTCTGGTCCTAAACACTAGTCTGTGAACCAATAAAGACTTTTCTAATTATTATTGTCCTTGCCCCAAGATTTCTCATTCCAGTCTTTACATTTCTGATTTCTTATCGGAATTCCAACCTTGTGAGGCAGATTGTGGGCACTGACAGCTCTGGGAAACTGAGCAGCGTCTGAACATTCAATGATGAATTCTTGCTCTATTTGAGTGAAAAAGAAAAAAAAAAGACAGCACCAGCCAAAGACTAATTGAAATGTAAAGATATGCATCTATTATTTGAGTAGTCAATTTATTATTTTTCACCACTTGTTTGATTAACGTACATCTTATGTTACATGTTGCTTTAATCTCTTTTATTAATACTAGCTGAGAGGTCCTGTCACTTAGTGTTTCGATGCCTTAGGTTCCTTGTTTTGTTCTGAATTTTCTATGCCAATGTCTTTTGACATGAAAGTGAAATATTGTTGTTTTGGGTAGATGTGCGAATGGGTCTAGGGTGGCTGTTTTGTATAAAAAACAATCACAGAAAGTCAGTTGTGTGAGCAAATTCTATCTTCGGGCAAAATAACCCTTTTGCCACAAATGATATCCCACCGTAAATGATCTCTGAGTGTAGCTTTCTCTGGGCAAATGTGGTCCTTTCTCATTGCTCCCCTCCCATGCCTGCCCCCCAACTCCAATAAAACGGACACACTATTGTGCAAATTGAGAAACACACAGACTTCTCCTTTCCAGGGGCACTTTTAGCGAAAAGAGAATGCACCACAAACTGTTCAACCACTTCGACGCAGCTTCTGTAAAGAAGAAAGAGTTAATGTCTCGGTCGGCAGCTGAGCCGGGCTTAAGCAGTTCACTGGGGCATCATGGTTATAAATGTGCTAGAGCATCCCAGGAGCCTTGCATGATTTTAGACTATTTTTCATAAATAAGTAAAAAATGCATCAGAAGGCATTCCCACTTCCCAAGGAATGCACAATTAAAGAAAGTGGAGAAAATCAAGACCTAGGAAATGGGAATCTGGCTTCAGCCCTGCGGAGGAAAATGCATTTACTTTTCTTTTTTTCTTTTTTTGCTTTTTGCTTTTGCTTTCCTCAGTCCTCTGATTGAGTAATGACAATAGTTTGGTAGGAAAGCATACAGAAAGGAAATAATGGCCCAGAGCACATCAGTAGTAAAAGTAATTAGTTCATTGTTAACATCAGGGTGCTGTTAACAAGCACAGGGGCCCTGCTCTCTGGCAGCTTATGATAGTCAACTCCAAAATAAAAATTATTTTGTGCAGAAATAAGGAAGGAGAGTGGGGTTGCTAAGCTTGAAAAAGACTAAGTTTAGGGATTAGATATATTTTTCAGAAGCATAATCGGGATCCACAGATGCAGCCTCGCCTCCCAGATCTGGTCATTATGCACCACATGTGTATTCAAAGCATGCATACTTATGAGAAACACAGAGACACAGAGAGGAAGGGAGAGAGAGGAAGAGTGAGCTAGGGAGTGCGGGAGACTGAGCAAAACCCATTATTACACACAGCACCTAGGGAACGCACGATCTAATTGGAGAATCAATAACTGAAACCCCATTTTAAATATTCTGCTCTATTAATTCTTCAGGTTAATAAAGACTGCCCGCGTGATGATATTTTGGGATATAGATATTCAGAGTTGGATTACTTTTGACAAGAGCGTAAGGAATCTATTCAAAGCTGATTTCCCCCCCTTTTGTTCACCGAGGACCTGCAGAATCTAAGATAAAAATGGCAGTTGTCCTGAGGGCACCCTGAGGCATGTCATTAAAATCGGAATTTGATCCTCTTTTCATGGTTACTTGGGACAATCAAGCACAGGAAACCTGAAAACTCATCAGTTTTCCAAAATATGACATGCCCTTGACTTTGTCAGTTTGGCTGTCATCTAGCAGCCCTGGCTATTTCAAAATCCCTTTAGATGTCACTCTGTCTTCAAGAATGCGCGCTGCAGATCTTGTGTGAGAGATGAGAGACTCCGTGCTTCCTGGGCGCCTTTGCCCAGTCGCTGCACTTGCTTCTCTGTTTCCCATCAAAGAGAAATTCCATCACAGCCTTCCAGTAAAAGGCCAGTAAAAAGCTCGTGTTTTAAAAGAAATGAAGCAATCTACTAATTGTAATTCATATCAATCTGAGAAGTGTTTTCAATCCACTTCTTCAAGCATTCCAGGTAATGGGTTACTTTGGCTTTTAAAGCGACGGTGCGTTGTAGATTATGGGACCACAGAGAATCTTGGAGATAATTTGTTGCCATATAAAATTATATGCCTTGCTATTGTCCATTTGTTTTTGTTTCGTTGCTTTGTTTTGAAATTTTAACTTGCACTGAGAAAGGCTTGCTTGGTTTTATTGTTCCAGTTAATGCACTTGGAGACTCCACAGAACTAGATTTCTGGCCAACTTTCGTTGCTAGGAAAATGAAATGTGTAATTCACCAGGCAGTCTCTGGGAACCAAACTTTTCTTTTAACTACTATATTCTTACAAGCATCTCTGAATCAAGCCCTCTTCCCACCTTCTACCCTAACACTTGTTTTTCTGGGATAAATGGCAGAGATGCCCCGTTTCCAAGCCATATGAGTTGCTTTTGCTTTGACCTGAGAGGTGGTTGAGTATTCCCAGCCGTGAGAATAGCTTTTCATGAGGAAAGGCCAAAGCTCTAACCAGGGCAAACAGGGGGCTTTTCCAAATAGAGGGCTCTTGGGCTAGCTAATTCCCTCCATCCATTAAAACTAACTTTTCTTTCTATAAAAGTGAACATATGAAAAGATATTTGGCTACTGAATTTTACTTGCCCGCAAAAGCCAGGGGCATGTTGACAGAGGTTGCCTGCTGCAAGTACGGCTAGTTCAAGATTGGACAAAGGGCAGCCAGGTGTGTGCTCCAGAATGAAAGTAACTGCATTGGTGGCAGGTTTGGGGAATTCTTGCTGTGCTTGAGTCTTATACGTGGGCTACTTCTCTCCTTAGGTAGAATTTTACTTAACAGAATTTTGGTTGGTTAAAGATATTGTAACAACATGAAATTTCTTTAAGAGTTCATCTCCTTTATTGCTATTAATCTACTACCCATCACATAATAAAATTCGCCTTTGGCAGATGTACTTAGTTGAGATACATTTCCACAAATCATCTCATTCCAGAGAGCTAGCTTTTTTAAAAAAAATATATTTTATTGATTTTTTTTACAGAGAGGAAGGAAGAGAGATAGAGAGTTAGAAACATCGATGAGAGAGAAACATCAATCAGCTGCCTCCTGCACACCCCTACTGGGGATGTGCCTGCAACCAAGGTACATGCCCCTGACTGGAATCAAACCCGGGACCATTGAGTCCACAGGCCAACACTCTATCCATTGAGCCAAACTGGCTACAGCCAGATAGCTAGCTTTAAAGAACTTTCTGTCACACTAGTTCCAGTTCTCAAGTTAAACAATGTGTACAAAAAAAAGAGTTACTTTGAGTGAGCAAGCTCTCCTATAAGTCTTTGATAGTGTTTCTTGTCATTCACCCATGGTTTCATGTAAGCTAATCATGAGAGTCTTTTACTTTGCCTTGTTCTATGGCTTTGCATATGTTTTCCCTCCCACCTGGGATGCCTTTTCTTTTCTCTTACCTTTTACTTACCTCGCTCTCAAAAACCAGCTCTGCAACTGGCTCCTGTAAAAGCTTTTCTTGGCATGTTCGACTTGACAAAGAGCACTCGTGTGCTCTCATTTTGTCATTGGTGTGATATTATAGCTCACACTTCATCATTGCAGAAACTCGAATATGTTGTAGATTAATGAATGTGCCTCCAAACCCAAAAGAAACACCCTGTTATAATGCGAAAGTTGCCAGGTGTTGGTACTATCAAAGCAGTCCACCAGTGAGCCCTCCTGGTTGTGCTTCTTGATAAACTCTCACGTGGGTGTGCTATTGAATCTAAGCAATCTAGATCACCGTCTTTTCCTTTATGCTCTGTATGTGCATAGTTGAGTACCTAACACAACTTAAGAACTTTTATCTCAGCAAAGTAGTATTAACAAAGCACTTGAGGTAATATGATGATTAAGACATGCCGTTTCTGGTGGTCACTTAGATACTAGATAAGGGGTTGTCAAACTATATAGGCCATAGGACAAATCTAGCCTGCCATCTATTTGTTTAAATAAAGTTTTATTGACACTCAGCTAAGCTCATTCACTTGCACATTGTCTGGCTGGTATTGTGTTACAATGGTTGAGTTGAGTACTTTTGACAGAGACTATATTGACCATATGGCCTATCAGACTAAAATATTTATTATCTGATCTTTTACAGAAAAAGTTTGCTGACCCTTGACCTAAATATTTGCATAGTCCATAGTAAGAAGACAATGACCAGCTTAATGTACAATGAAGGCTGGTGTAAATATCAACCCAAATGAACTACTAACAGATTATTTATACAATGTAAAATGCTGACCTACTTAAAAGGCAGCTTAACTCTACAAATAAATATTTAGAAACTTGTATTTTCAATGTGAATACACACACACACACACACACACACACACACACACACACCCCAAGCCTAGAGAATTGGAATTTTTATTCCACAGATCTACTCAGAACTTCATACTTACCATAGGTACTCATTTCATTTATTGATCCAACAAATATTATGAAGGACTTGCTTTGTTCCAGGTACTGGTGCTTGGGATTCAATGGTAGAAACTTTTTTCTCCGCATTTCTTATATGAGAAAACTGAGGCTCGGCAATAAGTAATGTCTCTAGGACTGGAACCAAATCTCCTGACCATACATTCAGTGTGTTCAAGTCCATGAGAGACACAGACTGAAAAAACATTTTACAGATTCACTATAAACATCATTGTTCTCTCCAGGGTCGATAGTTCTCTGTGTATTTTTCCCCATAAGGTTTCAATTATGAGATAATCTATGAGGCAATCTAAGTGTGATCCTGATACTAAGTGTGACATTTACTAAGCTATATGGATATATTTTCTCTGCACCTCAATTTTTTCATCTGTACAATGGGAGTAAATATATCCAACTTTTAGTTTATAGAAGGTAATTTGATAGACACAGTTTACTGAAACTAAATGCAAAGTCCTGAGCCATTTAGGTTAAAAATCCTAATTTTTTATTCCTATACTTAGAGGATCTCTTGCTGGTATAGGGTAGAGCATATTTAGAAATGAATTCATACATCTACTAACAAATATTTACTGAGAACCTGCTACATGTAATCCAACCTGACACTCCCATTTTCTACCTTGTGATCCAACTTGCTTAGCACAGCGCACGTCTCTTCATTGTAAAAATAGGGAGAAACCACACTGGTTTAGCAGAGCTGGTGTGAGAACTGACATTGACCTAAAGCATGTGAAAGCAGCACAGTGTCTGCTTTGCACCAGGGGTTCAGAGTACATTAGTTGCCTTTCATCTGTCTGTACCCTAGAATATTAAGGTCCCATCAGGGTAACATTACTACAATATTAGGAAGCAAATAAAGTCGTGCAATTATGAGAGTGAAGAGAACGGCTGTATTTCTTAGTCCACCCAGGCACAGGGTGGAAATGGTCATACTTTCCAAGGTGATGGCAGGAAAGTACATCTGATGAAAATCACTTAGCATAGCCCATCAAAAACATCTTGTTTCTTTGCCTTGGTTTGAAATCTGAACACAAAAGAGAATTCCTTTTATCACCTCAGTCACCAGGACCGATTGGACAATTTATATAACAAAATACTACTTAAGGGTCAGGTAATTATTTTAGTAACTTGAGGGAACTATCTTAGTAATGAAAGAAACACTCTCTTATCTCTTCTTAATTCTGAAGTCTAACCTTCTTCCGCTGCTGGCTGTCCTTCCATAATGTTAGAGAAAGTGTTGAACACTTAACAAATTCAGGGGGGTGTTTCCATGGATGAGAAGTGCTGTCTTGTGTTAACAGTGTCAGTATGAGAGAGACTTGAAGGCAAAACAGACTATGTTTATGTAGGTGCTCTTTCATGTCGGGTGCTACCCTTATTGCTTTTGATTAAGATGTATGATTGCCTTACTGGCTATGACATTTGTTGAGAGAAGGAAGATTACCATGGGTGAAGTGCAAGAGAGTAAAGAATGAGGTGGTAGATGAAGTGTGAATGAAAAGTTACATGCATTGATGTCTTGTTTATTTGATTTAAGAGTTTAAGATAAAATTAATCTGTTTCATTTTTTGCAAGTTAGGGGAACTTTCTTAAAAATGTACTTTCCAATGCATAATCAGAATATATTTAAATAGCCTTTGGAAGGTGGCTTTCAGCCGGTTTTAGCTGTATAAAAAAGTGTGTGTTGGGGTGGGGCTGAGGATGAGAGTTGGGACCATTCTTCTTAGAAAAGCTTAAACTGCTTTCCCATGTATGATTCTATTTATATTCACAATGCTCAGTGCAGATTTTTTTTTCCATGAAGTTCAAATGAAAACCCATTTTATCTGTTAGTTTTCTGGAACACTGTGAATGCAAACCCAAACTCATCATCTCTGAGCACAGAAATTAAAGAATGAAATGGAGTATAAACTGCAGCTGAATAATCTAATTTTACTGTTGCTGTTAAAATGGTGAGAAAAACCTCAAAACCACGGACATTTAAAGGGCAGAAAATAAATGCAACGTTGAAGGTTGAATTCCCTAAATAGCACCTGGATTTTGGCAGCTGAAAATGATGCGGGAGTTCACAATGAAGAACTGAAGTTCTCCCAGAACTGACCGTGCTCTGCATGCACACACTGTCTTTCTCTATTTGCTAGTTCGGTTCCACTAAAGGAGAAGCTGGGCATGATATTGTCTCCACATTACAGCTGGAGAAAAGGAAAGAGTGAAGTTCTAAACTGCCCCGATTCACAAAGCGATTTAGTGGCAGGGTCAGAAATAGATATCTACTAGCAGATCTTACTCCCAGACCAGAGCTCTAGTTACTAAACCACATTCCCACTCTCTGGTCCATCCTAAATCTGTTTGTTGATTTGCATGTACAGAATGGACCCCAAGTGACCAAAGAAGCCCCCGCACTGATTGGGGTTATTAGGCTCTTCAACTGGCCTGGGCTGGTTCCGCCTCCAGGAGGGCTGCTGGCTGCTGAGACCCGTGCCTGCTGTTTTCTCATCAGGACCATCCATTGCAAAGCAGTCTCGCCCCCAAGCCTATATGCTTCATTTTGTTTAGGAATGTATCATAAGATGATGAAATATTTCTTCCTAAATTAAAAATAAAAGTGGAATCATTTTTTTCAACTATGTATATTTTCATTGTAGAGTATTTTCCAAGTAGAAGCAAAGAAGGGAGGAAATAAAATTTCTAAGTTCACTAGGAATGTTAACTCCTGCTAAGAACAAAATAAAACAAGCATCTTGATTTTCATTCTTAAGTAATTTAGATGGTTTTCCTTCTTGGTTTAAAATGAAAATATTTTACTGTATATATTTGTGTGTGTGTGTGTGTGTGTGTGTGTGTGTACATGTAGTTATATATATATATACAGAATCAAAGGAAATATTTACTCTTTTCTACCAGGACACAGAAACAAGCCTTAATAAAACTCCAGCCACCCACAAGGCAATTTAAAATTGCATTTATTTTAGAATTTTCACTGAAACACACAGAACCAAAGGCCTGAAAGTGTCTATCAGAATAGCCTGGAATTTAGCAATTGCAGCCTTGCTCAGGTGACTGCCTGACTCACTGGGACTCCTGATCAAGTCATGCGCCAGAGGGCATGGACGGAAGCTGGTATTAAGATAGACTATCGATTCTGTAGATAACCTCCTTGGGAAACTAATTATTGTTTAATCTTTACATGGGTGGAGTTTTGTATTTTTTTAAAAAAAAAAAAATTGTCAACAAAAGAAATACTACTTGTGAACCTTAAAGTTCTTGTCTCTGATTTTAAAGGGATATTGCTTTACTTCTCCATACTTTATGGTATCAATAAGCTAGTGGAAATGGTGGTGAATAAATCCCATAGAAAGTATGTTGTTAAAGATCAAACATAACCTTCACTGCAGACATAGAGGTGCCTATTCCTCTTTACTTAAAAAACAAAAATCCTGACTTGAAGATGCCCTCTTCTTTCAGAGAGCCAACATATTTTTTTTCTTCTTTCACTAATATTTACACAAAAATAAACTGTCTTTTATTGTGTGCTACAATTGAATGTGAACTTTGTGATGAATGGAGGTAGATTTCAATCATAGACTAATATGCTTTATTAGTATATTATTAACCAGGTACCATTATGAAAGCATAAATAATCACATATAGGAATATTAATACATTATTAACTTTTTAATAAATGAGACTGCTAAGAATTTTAACATTATTTAACTTGATGCAGTGCATTCAGTTGAATTGTGTTAATAAATTACTATCTGACTGTGATATCCGGGGGGGAGGTGTCATTTCATTTTTCCTTGGCCATGAGAAGAGATTTAAAGGTATTTAAATAGATTATTTTTTTGAAGTTTATTTCATTTACCTTCCCTTTCAGCATATAAAAATGAATTTTTCACTTAACTTGTTTGTGCCTTTGAAATTTCTGAATGCTTACATTTTATCTGCAATATCATATTATTCTAGTTAGAGTTTTCATGACAGAAATAACTTAGTACCTTGGCTAGAAATGTTATCATGAGGAACTTTATGCTAACGTGGCAATTGGGTAATGAGGGTTTGTAAACCGAGTCAGAGCATGTAATTTTCCTCATAGGTTCCTCTCTGTCTAGATTTTATGACTTTAAGTACTTCATGATCAGTAAATAATAAATTCAATTTACTGGATAGAAGTTTTGTCACTTAGAAATACTCACTTGGAATATATATTTCTTAATTGGCATCAATGGCACATTTCCCAGGAAGCATAACAAAATGGATCATTTAATAGATGCCCAATCTCTCCATCCATCTATCAGGGCGGCACATGATGTTTTGACTTTAATATGGTAATTATCTCAGGCTGACTTCAGAGCAGGAAGCTGCCTCCCACACAGCAGTGCTTAATTACTTTAGACTTCAGCTTGCCAAGTGAAAAATTGACTGTTTTTTTGCACATTGCATGGAATTGAAATGATTTCATTGTCATTTCAGTTGAAATATAACCTGACATCAGCATAGAATCATGGGAAAGATAATGCAAAATTTCTCTGAAATTCTAAAATGGTCTGAAAGCTGCCTTATTTTTTTATGAAGCTGCATTTCATTTTCAGAATGTTAATGAAGATCCACTTCATCTTGAGAGAAGCAAACTTTTAGGAATTCACTTCTGTGAATACATTTCAATGGCAACTCAATAAAGGGCAACATTGTTAAGGAGCGACACTCGAATGTGAACTTGGACAATTAGGGGGCAGGAGAATAATTGGAATTGGTGTTGACATAATTAGTCATAAAAATTGTTAGCTTGGGCATGCAACTATTAAAATAAAAGTGATCATAACTACCACATTCAGAAAACTTAAAAAAGCGTTTCTTTATGTAGATTCTGTATAATGATAACTTTAATGTGTTGTTGCGTGACATAAACCAAACATTAGTACAATAAAGTGGTAAAATAAATTCAGCCTATCTTTGTGTTGAAATTTATCAAACATTTTTTTTCTTCAGATTTCAGTTGTCAATCACAGGCTACTAATTGAATACTTTTCAAGATACCAAAGGCAGATTTCATGAACAAAATGTCCACAAAGATGTGCTATTGGATAAAGGGAGAAAGTATGATTATGAGGGAAGACATTGGTATAATGGAACAAATCATGCCCAAGCTTTCACTCTGGCCACAAGCACTGGGTAAATAGTAATGACACGTTGGCCATGTAAACCGCAGGGGAAAGTAATTAACTTTAACAGAAGCTGCCCCTGATTTAAGCCACAGGGGAAGTAATTAAATTTAATAGAAGTCTCTACTTCTAAACAAAGATACAAAGTATTTCTATCATCAAATATTACCTTATTTTTAAAAATGTGCCTATAGCTTCTAGTAGCCTGCTTATAGAAACCAATTTTACAACACCTAATGACCAATAAATGATTGAATACTGTGAGCCATATTGGACAGTAATCTAATGTCCACACATCTGAGTTATCATTCAAGAAATGGCATGATGTTGCCCTCAATGGAAGACTACTAAAAACTAATATTTGGTCTTATGATGGAGACAAGAATCTCTGGGAGAAAAGTAGACTTGAGATTTTTTTGGGCAGGTCCACTGTGATTCATTTTGTACATCTGCTGGGGCAGCCATTGCCTTGTTGAACTGATTCACTATCCCAGCTTTGGAAGAAACAAAGTTTTCCTTTTCTAAAATGTGTGTTCTTATCATCGGGGTTCTCCAGGCAAGGTCACAAGGACCTGCATCTATTTTTTTCCACATTGGGCCAGCCCAACTGAAGCTGGTCTCAGGATCACCATGGGGGCCATGGTGTAGGATGCTCACTGCTAGTGGCTGACTTTCACCATGCCTTGTATGCTGGCTCTGACAGCCTGAAAGAAAGGGTGCCTTTTAAAATGTTGTGTAAGGATCCCCTACTTGTCAAGTGATACATTGTTTAGACTTTGTCCTAAACCTCACAAAGACCCCTAAGGGTCGCACAGCCCGGGTTGCTCTGTCTCTTTTTCAACTTTGTGTTAAGAACACCAACAATGATTTTTATTTTTTTTTTTACTGTTTTTACCTAGTCAAATAGGATGGGGTAGTATTGATTGAAGGTGAGAGGATTCTTTTTCTTTCTTGAATTTAAGATTAAGGAAACCAGATATCCTGCTTACTTAGAGCACAGGGTACAAAAAAGCAATGGAATGGGCACCATCTAGAAAAGCCATCCCAATTAAAACCAACTCTTAAGACAGTTTTACTCTTAATACAACAGAGTTTACAGAAGCAGAGTGATAATAGCCATACTCTGTGCCCACCCTTTAAATCTTTTTAAATTTTTAATTTAAAAAAATTATGTATTGTTGCAAGTATTACAGATGTCCCTGTTTTTCCCCTATTGACCGCCTCCATCCTGTACCCATTCATGCCCTCCAGGCCCTCACCAACTATTATCTCTTTCCATGGGTATGCATATCCTATATAATAAAATACTAATATGCAAATTGTCCCTTCGACTGGGAGTTCGACCAGGAGTTGGACTAGGGGGTGGGGCCAGCTGGCTAACCACCCTCGGCCCCTCCCCTTGGCCGGCCCAGCCGATGAGGTGGAGGAGCAGGCCAGCTGGACCCTACCTGTGCACGAATTCATGCACTGGGCCTCCAGTATGCCTATAAATTCATTGGTTAAACTCTTCCTGCCTCCATGCCCCCTTCCCTCTGAGATTCTGCAGTCTGTTCCATGCTTCCATGTCTCTGGATCTATTTTTGTTTCTCAGTTTATTTTGTTCATTAGATTTCACATATAAATGCGATAATATGATACTTATCTTTCTCTGACTGGTTTATTTCACTTAGCATAATACTCTCCAGGTCCCTCCTTGCTGTCTCAAAGGGTAAGAGATCCTTCTTTTTAACAGCTGCATAGTATTCCATTGTGTAAATGTACTGAATCTTTTTATCCACTTATCTACTGATGGGCACTTGGGCTGTTTCCAAATCTTAGCTATTATAAATAATGCTGCTGTAAATATAGACCATCAACTTGTGCCATACACAAGAATATACTCAAAATGGATAAAAGACTTAAATGTAAGTTGTGAAACCATAAAAATCCTAGAAGAAACCATAGACAGCAAAATCTCAGACACCTCTGGTAGCAATACATCTCCTAGGGCAAGGGAAACAAAGGAAAAATAAACAAATAAGACTACATCAAAAGGAAAAGCTTTGCCCTAACTGGTTTGGCTCAGTGGATAGAGCGTCAGCCTGTGGACTGTAGGGTCCCAGGTTCGATTCCAGTCAAGGGCATGTACCTTGGTTGCGGGCATGACCCCAGTGGGGCATGTGCAGGAGGCAGCTAATCAATATCTCTCTCTCATCGATGTTTCTAACTCTCTATCTCTCTCCCTTCCTCTCTGTAAAAAATCAATAAAAATATATTTAAAAAAAAAAAAAGGAAAAGCTTCTGCACAGCAAAAGAAACAAGCAATGAAATGAAAAGGGATCCCACTGTATGGGAGAACATATTTGCCAATGATACATCATATAAGGAATTAATTTCCAAAATATATAAAGAATTCATACAATTTAACAAAAGGAAGAAAAACAATCCAATAAAAATATGGGCAAATGACCTAAGTAGATGCTTCTCCAAAGAGGATATACAGAAGGCCAAGAAACATATAAAAAATGCTCAAAGTCACTGATTATAAGAGAGATGCAAATTAAAAAGACAATGAGGCATCACCTCACACCTGCCAGAATGGCTATCATCAACTAATCAACAAATGACAAGTGCTGGCAAGGATGTGGAGAAAAGGGAATACTAGTACATTGCTAGTGGGAATGCAGACTGGTATAGCCACTGTGGAGAACAGTATGGAGTTTTCTCAAGAAATGGAACTGCCATTTGACCCAGTGATCCTACTTCTAGGGATATATCCTAAGAAACCTGAAACACCAATCAGAAAGAACATATGCACCCCTCAGACTATTTTTTAATTGAACTTACTGGAATGACATTGGGTCCCCAAACCATACAAGTTTCAAGTACAACTCAATACAAACATCATCTGTACACTGCATCATGCACCCATTGCCACAAGCAAAGTCTTTTTCCATCCCCATTTCCCTCCTCTTTGCCCACTTCCACCTAGGCCCCACCCTGATTTCCTTCTGGCTATCACCACACTGTTGTCTGTGTCTATATGTTACGCCTATATATTCTTTGGCTAATCCCTTTACCTTCTTTCAGCCATCCCCCTCTTTCCCTCCTCTCTGACAGCTTTCAGTCTGTTTCATATATCCACGCCTCTATTTCTATTTTGTTTGTCAGTTTATTTTGTTCATTAGAGTCCACATACAAGTGAGATCATGTGCTATTTGTTTCACTCTGACTGGCTTATTTCACTTTGCATAATAATCTCCAGGTCTATCATGCTGTGGTGAAAGGTAAGATGTCCTTTTTTACGGTCACATAGTATTCCATTGTGTAAATGTACCGCTGCTTTTTTTAATCCACTCATCTACTGATGGACACTGGGGCTGTCTCCAGATCTTGGCTATTGTAAATAATGCTTCATTGAACATAGGAGTGCATATATTCTTTTGAATCAGTGACCTGGTTTTCTTCAAATAAATCCCCAGAAGTAGAATTGCTGGGTCAAAAGGCAGTTCCATTTTTTATTTTTTGAGGAAACTCCCCATTGTTTTCACAGTGGATGAACCAATCTGCATTCCAAACAACAGTGTTCAAGGGTTCCTTTTTCTCTACATCATCACCAACATTTGTCATTTATTGATTTATTGACAATAGCCAGTCTGTCATTTATGAGGTGATTGTTTTTTGTTTTTATTTTATATTTTGTTATTGGGGTTCTTCGAATTTTTTAAAATTTATCTTTATTGTTGAAAATGCATATGTCTCCATTTCCCCCTATTGCTCCCTTCTATCCTGCCTCCCCCAACCTCCAGGCCTTCGCCAAACTAATTGTTTGTGTCCATGGACTATGCAGATATAAGTTTCCTGGTTAATCTCTTTCCACTAAGCCACCCACCCTCCTCCATCTTCCCTCTGAGATTTCTCAGTCTGTTCCATGCTTCCATGTCTCTGGATTTATTTTGTTTGTCACTTTATTTTGTTCATTAGATTCCACATATGAGGGAGGTCATGCGATACTTACTTGTCTTTCTCTGACTGGCTAATTTTGCTTAGCATAATACTCTCCAGATCCATCCATGCTGCCTCAAAGAGTAAGAGATCCTTCTTTTTCATAGCTGCATACTATCCCATTGTGCAGATGTACCACATCATTTTTATCCACTCATCTACTGATGAGCACTTGAACTATTCCCAGACCTTAGCTATTGTAAATTGCACTGATATGAACATGGGAGTGCATACATTTTTCCTGAGTGGTGTTTCAGGTTTCTTAGGATATTTTTAGAAGTGGGATCACTGGATCAAATGGCAATTCCATTTTTAATTCTGTGAGGAATACTGTTTTCCATAGTGGCTGCCCCAGTCTGCATTCTCACCCACCCTTCTAATTTGTATTCCTCTGATGATTAGTGATGTTAAGCTTTTTTTCATGTCTCTTGGCCATTTGTATGTCCTATTTGGAGAATTGTCTATTCAGGTCCTTTGCCCATTTTTTATTGGATTTTTTGTCTTTCTGGTGTTGAGTTGTACAAATTCTTTATGTATTTTGGAAATTAGCCTCTTATAAAATGTATCATTGGCGAATATATTCTCCCATACAGTGGGTTCTCTTTTCATTTTGTCGATGGTTTCTTTTGCTTTGTAAAGTATTTTTGTTTTGATATAGTCCCATTTGTTTAATTTTCCTTTGTTTCCCTTGCCTGAAGATATATATCAGAAAAAGTATTGCTATGAGAGATGTCTGAGATTTTACTGCCTATGTTTTTCTAGTATTTTAATGGTTCCACAACTTACATTTAAGTCTTTTACCAATTTTGAGTTTATTTTTGTGTATGGTGTAAGGTGGTGGTCTAGTTTAATTTTTTTTTGCATATATCTGTCTAATTTTCCCAAGGCATTTATTGAAGAGACTGTCTTTACTCCATTATATGCTCTTCCATCCTTTGTCAAATATTAATTGACCATAAAAGTGTGGGTTTATTTCTGGACTCTCTGTTCTGATCCATTGATTTATATTCCTGTTCTTATGTCAGTACCTGGCTGTTTTGATTACAATGGCCTTGTAATGCAGCTTGATACCAGGTATTGTGATACCTCCAACTGTGTTCTTCTTTCTTAAGATTGCTGAGGCTATTCAGGGTCTTTTTGGTTTCATATAAATTTTTGGAATGTTTGTTCTAGATCTGTGAAATATGCGTTGTTATTTTAGTAGGAATTGTGTTGAATCTATATATTGCTTTGGGTAGTCGGACATTTAAATAATGTTTATTCTTCTAATCTATAAACATCCACTTATTTGTGTCTTCCTCAATTTCTTTCTTCAATGTCCTATAATTTTGGAGTACAGGTCTTTTACCTCCTTTGTACCCAGACTTCTTTTAGTCATTCTAGCTGAGTGATATTGGCCAGTTACTTTCCTGCATGTTAGTTTTATTATATATAAAGTGGGAACAATAATAGTATCTGCCACACAGAGCCGTGGAAAGCATCAAACTGTGTCATGTTGTACACACACACATACACACACACACACACACAGTGCCTAGAACAGCTCCTGGCACATAGTAAACACTGTCTAATTGTCAACCCTATCACATACAATATATGTTGAAGTTCATTGCCTATTGACAGTAACAGTTCCACATTACACCCAGTGTCATAAAAGAACATCCCCCATGGTTTTATTGGAATTCCACACTCCAAACTACCTTGTAAACATGGGCTCTTATATATTATGCTTTAAGTAGAATCTATGCAGTCACAGTCCCTATTGCTCAGATAGCAGAGTGGTGGTGGTCTAGTTGGGAAGTAGGGGGTGGGGGTCTAAGGGTGGAGGAATTGAGGAGAAAGAATAAAAAAAAGTTAGCATGGAGGTATGGTTGTGAGAAATGTAGGTCAGTATGGTTTGCTAAATCACAAACAAAAGCCAAAATAATGCCTCTCCTGCAGTTATGAACTATGCCAGTTTTCCTGGTTAGCCCAGAACTGGCACCAACTGAATGAGTATTTGCAATATGTTTGTCAATTATATATTTTCCTGTCAAGTAGTTGTTGGACGGTAAAACACAGAAAAAGATTTTTTTCTTTGTCGCATAAACTTTTCACAATAGAAGAATGTAGTGAAGGCTTCTGAAATAAATCTAGTGGCACTGGGGAGTTTACAAATACTAGCATATTAATATACAGCTAAAATAATAATAAAAAACACCATGCTGCTAAAGATGTTTAGTATTATCAGCTCACTGCAGGAGTTTATTAGAAACTCCTGCTTTCTTTTATTAAAATTTCAATTGGCTTGTGAATGAGATCCTATGTTAGTGTCATAAAGTGAGAAGCCAGGAGGAGAGGATATTGGCATTTAAGTGCAGATTTCATTTTAAAAACACTTTACATTATAAAAGAAGATTGCATATTGTAAATATTACATATAATGCGCGTGGTGTTAAAAGTAGTGTTAGTAATTTTTAAAAATTCATCAAATCGTCTTTGTTTATGATGATATCTGGCAGGTTTTATATTTCTGTAGTAAAGCAAAGTTTTAAATGTATCCCAAGATGTTTTAAGTGCTAAGCCGCAAACACAGCTTTAGAAAAAAGTTTTCACAAAATGATGCATAAGTGCAATTTAATGGGCATCCTCTTTGGCAGTAGCACATGACAATTGCCTAATTTTCTAATTAGCTGATTCTTTTCCTTGCGCATTTTGGAAGCTTTTGTTACACTAACTCAGTGTAGCTGGCCAGCAGGATGGGTCGCAAACCGTAATCTAGGGTTGAGTGCTTGGTTGCTGATGCGGTAGTAAATGACATGGAGCACTTTCTGCAGCAAGACCGCGCTGTTCCTTCCTGGTATTCCACCGTCACTGCTTCTTTCCCTGGTGAAAGCTGTTTAAAACGATGGAGGCAGGCACAGTTCTGAGGTGCGACCGACAGCTGGGGAGCCAAGATGAAAACCCCGCTTGCCCATCTCAGCATCTGGAGTCTTCATGGAAGTGAGAAGTTTGCAGGTTTGCAGCTGCAACCCTTTCATGACAAGTTTGGTCCATTTAACACATGGTTGCTTGCTTAGAAAATATTTTCCAGATTGACCATGTTTACAGCATTGACATTTGAAGCTGAAGTCCCTTCCTTCTTGATTAGAGCAGGGAGTACTCGCAGACTGCCTTCTGACTTTATGGGGTTGGGAATCTGGGAATGGGTCACTTACAATTTTCAAACAAATCAAAATGCACTTTGATCTCTCGTCCAAGTTTCTTTAAATGCAACGAGTAATAATAATAAATTAACCTAACTTTGCTATTTTCCCCTCAAATATGGTCATTCTTAATGTAATCATTTTATTGCATTCCAAACCCAACCCACATATTTAATTCATCTTATTCAAAATATATATTTTCTGAGAAGGTACATTAACTCAGCAAATTAGGTAGAGGAGAGACTGTGTGTGTGTGTGTGTGTGTGTGTGTGTGTGTGTGTGTGTGGTTGTATTTTTACATTTTAAGCTACAAGTTCTGTGAGCATATATACTAATAATACAAGCAGCATTTCTCTTTACACATATTTTCTCATTGAAATCTTATTTTATTTACAAATCTTTAGGCTCACTGAATGTTGTCAGAGTAATATATGAAACATTCCAGCAATATAATACACGAAAAACAAAAAGGATGTGATTTTGTATTTGCCAGTCTTTAGCTAAAACACCTCATTTAAAATTCATCTTGGCAGTCTAATTTCATGTCATATCATCAGTTCTATTTAACATCGATTTGAATCATACCATTCAAAGAAGATGAGAAATAATTTATATTGACACAACATTTTCTGTTTGTAGAACCAGAAACCTACAGTTGAGAGTCACAAGTCTCTTAGGTTGCTAACAGGCATGCATAAGGTATTCATATAATGGGATACATTTTTACCATCCTCATCTCCACAGATATAAGCCCTGTTGCTTTAAACTGGATTTACTGGAATCCAGATGCAAAATCCTAAGAATTTTCTTTCACATTATTCACGATGTTGAATACAATATTTCTCCTTTATGATTTAAGATAAATGATGGCACATACCACATGAAAAAGCCTTTTATAGAATAGACTTCAGATTACGATGTTTAAAATACAAAACAAAAGCCATCTCTATCCCTCCAACAAAACAAGTCAAAACAAAACCCCTTAAAATTGCATTGGGTAGGTATCAATATTGATTCTATAATTTGGAAGAGGCAGGGCAGTCTGCTCCTTTTAGGGTACTAAGTTTGCTTCATTTCCCCTCTTCCCAATAAGTAAATGCTAGATATTTGCTCCGAATAACAGTTAACTCAGCCCCGGGATGACTTACCTGAGCAGCCAAAGGTTTGTGTTGATTTTGATCTTTGTATAAAGATAGGTTAGCAATTGTTTTGTTTTGTTGTTTGTTTGTTGTTGTTTTTTTGAAAGGATAACTTCAAAAATCAAATCCAGTTGGGATTAATCATGGAGTCAAACATTTTAATTTGAACTGGGAGAACAACAAGAACAAATGAAAAAATATAAAGATCCATAATGAAAAGCAGTAAAATAACCTAAGTGAATCATTTTATTAAAATGGTTGTTTCACTATAAATAAGGAACCACATAAAATACAATTTGTATATTCTGTTACAAAAAGCCTCACACTAGGCAGCCAAATACTAAAATCTTAAATGAAAAAAAAAATCCTCCCCTAAGGAAAATGCACATATCTGCTATTTCTTTTTAACAAAGATTGAGATGCTTATAAAGAACGTAGCAAAGACTTCTAAAAATAAAACCTCTTTTGCTGTCCCTCACTCATTCCACTGCATACTCTGTATATGTGAGGTTTTTTTTTTTTTTTCCCCTTTCCTAATCACATTGAATTGTCTGATTCCAATTCAAATTGCTAGCCAGTGTTTCACAGCTTTGCACAGCACTTTCCAACCTCTTCCTCTTGGGCACCTCTGTGTGAAGTGAAGCTTTACCGTCTCTCATCTTCCCGAAACAAACAAGTGTATCTACTTGATGGTTTAATTGTAACTGGTTAAGCTCAAAGAATGAGCAGCAGGTTCAGGAAAAAATGCATGGGTCACAACCAGCCCACAAAACCAAAATCCTCAGCAGAGATGCAAATATTTTATTATTTGAAACAGCTGCCATGTAGCCTCAGACACTTATTTTTTCTTTACAGATTTTTCCTGAATAACTTCATGCTGGGGTGGTGTACCCTTTCATGCTTTCCTTGGTGACTGAAGCTCTCATGCCATTTACCTTGCTCCAGGTAATTTGGGGAAATACCACCGACATGTATCATTACAGAGTCTGTAGAGTTGTTTAGCTGCTAATTGATTCTCAAAGGGAAGCAGGCTGATGCTGTCACTCTGATGCGATGTTACAAATTCTTCAATTTATTTAAGATGCTCATTTTGCTGAAATTAAAACTGCTAGTTATGCTGGATATTGACTGCAAAATGCTTTTACAGAAGAGAGGATAATAAATATTGCCTTAATTAGCTGCCCCCACCTCCACCACCTGCCAAATCTGTGCAAATTTTCAGGATTGAAATGCTTCTTCCATTTAAAAAAAAATGTTACTACTGTTATAACTGTTGAAGTATTTGATGCATAGCATGATAAAATTTCATTCTGGATGCTTTTAACCCAGGGATCAAGAGGACTCATGCCCTATAATCAGAACTCAGAGGACAGTGCAATAAATAACGTGTTTCAAATGGTTTCATCTCCGTCAAGTCCTTATCGGGTAACCCTGTTGTTAGTGTCTGTGTTGTGATGAAGGCGGTGATAGAATAGAAACTTTCACAAATAAAGTGTTCTTGCTTTAAAAACAGAGCGTGGTGTTGATTTTTTTAAAAGTACATTATTCCTGAGCGTGGGTTTATCAGCAGTACAACGTTACAAGACAAGCTACGCCATAAAAAGGATTAAGTGGCGCTGTACAATACTGATTAAGTAACAGAGCGATTCATGCGAGTTGTCGGAGAAACTGGTGCTGCCAAGTCTTCTGAAACAACACAGGAATAAAAGTTTACTTTCCTTGCACACACAACTCTTTCCTGCGGGATCCTTTCTAACAATATTCAAACATCAGCTCTTCCACAGTCAATAAAGTCTGCCTACATTCAAAACAGTCCTCAGCCACAGAAATCCTTTCTGTGTCCCCCTGTTTTAATAAGGCTTCTGTGATAGGCAGATGGACCTGCATACAGTTCTGACTCTGCCACGTCCCTTGGAGCATGATTCTGCACCTCCTTGGTTTCCCACCTATAAGTTGGAGGGAATGAGGCTACCTGAAAGGGTTGTGAGAGGCGAACACACACTGCATATAAAGTTCTGAACACAGCACCTAGCACATTTTAAGCATTACAGATATTGTTAAGGGGGAGAATTGTAAGACCTTTTCCCACAAGGATAAATGCTTTAAGCAAGACCTGCTTTTGTTTTTAAAATCTACAGAGACATCCTCATTATATTATTCGGATGACAACACTAAATAGCGGCAGACACGAGAATATGTTGCACATGCAATGCCGTGCCCTGACATTTAAGATAGGTGCCAAATATTTCAGGTACATGCACCTTTAAAATGCTTTTTTAACCAATGCTTCAAATGATTTACTCAAAGAATATATTTGGTGTAAAGAATATCCCCAAACTGAGGTTAAATTACTGAATTTCTTTTCCCGTCAGCTGCTGAGGAGAAGGGTTCGCCCCAGTTCAATTTTTATGTGAGGAATTAGTTTCAGGAGATAATTTCATCCATTTCGCTTGAAATGCTTTTCATATGGGCTATGGAGTGTTATATATTCTAAGTTAATATTTAAAGCAAAGGAGAAAAAAAAAAGAAATCTGTTGATTTCACACACGGAATCCATTCCACACTGTTTTCACTAGTTTTTCCAAGACCTCGAGGGAATCCGGCAACAATAGGCTGTTTGGAGTGCAATTAGAACCATCATGCAGGAGCAAGCACATGGTGCAGATGTTGATATTTCAAAACTCGTTGCTTTCTTTGTGTTTGGACACAATTCATGAGATGCATTAGGACGGAACGACGTCTCCTCTGCAATACAGCGAGGTTATGATTGGAAAGCAGGGGAAAACACCCGTTAGTGCAACTCCCACAGCTCACCCCAAGCGATGCTATTCCATAATACGGTAAAGGTTGGTTATGTGATTGCACAGGTGACTTGGAACCCTGGACTGTAGATGTTTAACCTTCATTCTGTATGGTGTCACCGTTCTGGGTGCTGCTGCAAACAGGTCTGAGCTGGCGTGGGGTGCAGTGGGGCTGGGGACCGCCAAGGTCACAGGATGAGGAGCCGGGGCAGCCTTTGTTATGGGACCCAGGGTGCTGCTAATGGCTGAGTGAAGCTGCGTTTGATTCCGCGGCTTCTCTGCCTGCGCTGGAGAACCAAAGGAGAGAAAGAAGGAGGAGAACAGGGAGGGGAGGAGAACAGGGAGCCAGTGATGGGGTCCGCAGAGAAAGACAGATCCTTAGAGCCAGCGCAGGTGGCATGCAAGTGGGACTGGGCGGGGGAGGGAGGAGGGGAGGCTGGAGCGGCTTCTGGAAAAGGACTCTCGTCCATTTTTCTGTCAAAACAGAGACGAACAGTAGGGGGAGCCCACCTCTGGAGCACAGTGTGCCAGCCAAAGAAACTCTGCGTTTGTGCGGTACATTTTAGGTGTGTTTATTATCACAACACAGAGTACACATTTAAACACCGATTGGAGTAATTTCCCGGAGGGAGAACGCTGACCCCACTCCCACAGCCTCCCTACCCTCAACGTGCTAAGGGTGCCGCACCGCGTTTGGAACGCTTTCTCAAAAGTTCCAGATCCGCCCACCACGCCTGCCCCTGTGTCTGCATCTGCCCGTGGAGCTCATTCCGGAGGGCTGTGGGGCTGTGGGCAGGCCTGACAGCAGCTGCGAGGCCCGGGAGACTTGTGGCAGGTGGAGGTGGAGGGGGCGACCATGGCCATTCGGAGACAACCTATTTAAGCAACTGTGTGTTCTACCATAAAAATTCCTCGGTGGCTTTGGGAATGAACTCTCCAAGGGAGGGTGCTGCGGGAGGCAGCCGCAGCCTGCGTTTTCACCAGATGAACAAACAGGAGCTTGGAGCTCTGCTGAGCGGAGGGCCGCTTTGTGACAGGCCTTCCTCACGCCCTCGGGCTCCATTTGCTGGTGAGGCCACAGCACTGACCCTGGGGACTCAGGATGAGGCAGCTGCAAAGGGAATCCAGGCTCAAGGACCGGAAAGGGGTGAGCGCAGCTCAGACACCTCAGGAGGGCTGAGCAGAATGCAGACACACGTACAAAGCACTTCTCTGCCTCCTTGATATCGAGCGCACTTTCACCTAAACAGGCGCAGATGCGATTGCTCCCATCCCCTCAAATACAGCATCGGGACTCTGGCAACTGGCAGAGCAGCGATTTCCAGAGCCCAGGCCCACAGGCAGCGGGATCTCCCAGGCCTCTACAGAGGACAAAGCAGGCCAGCAGTAGCGGGCAGCCCTGCCAGCCCAGCCCCCAGGGAGCCTCCGGACTGCGAGACTCCACAGGCCTCCGATGTGTCTAGAGGCTGCAGGGGAATGTGGCAGCACCAACCCCCACCCTCGCCTGAGGTCCCCCCATAACCCGGGAGGGTTTTTCACACATGCACTGTGCGTATTTCAGGGGAAACGTCAGCTGAGGGGGCAGAGGAGGGCAAAGAGAGTCTGGAGCACCCCAGCAATGAAAGTGAGGTCAGACCAAACTCAGAGTCCTGCAGGCAGGGTTACCTTTTGGCTTTTCAGACCTAACAAAAGACAAATGGCCAGTCGAGCCATTTGGCCACAGGAATAGCAGGGAGGACGGGCAGCGCTGGCGGCCGAGCTGGGCTGTGGAGAGCTGTGTTCTCCGTGGTGTCTATGTCTAGGGCTGCCGCTTGGGGCTGCCCACCAGTGTGCCCATCTCAGTGCAGGCCAGGCTGGCGATCGAGGGCTGCAGCTCTCTAGCTCGGCTCTCTGAAGCTGATTCCTGGCTCAGAGCATCTCCCTGCTGTAAGGACTGGCAGTCTTCTGCAGGTATCTGCTGTGAGTTGCCTGCCCTGCTTTGTGTTATCTCCTGGCCAGTGTATGTGCCCTGCTTGCATCTAATGGGTATTTATTCTCAAGGACCGGGAGCCCGGGGGCATGACGTTTAAGTGAGTGAATGGCACCGAGATACTGGGGAAGAGGCATGATGGTTCCATTTCTAGGCTCCTTGACATGGGAGGTTGTAAGCAGTTTTGTGGTGGGACCACGTGATAATGTGGAAACCTCTATGTAAACACGTGCAGCAGACACAGGGTAGCCGTTTAGTAATGAATACATGTGATGCCAGAGTTTTCTAAAGAGCAGTAGGGAAAATAAATCCTGGGGACACGGGCTGCCGTGCTAGGGCCAGTGGCGGGTCCTGCCCACGGCTCTAGCCACCTCTTAGGGGCTCCATTTCTCCAGATGTTGCTTCCTTGGCAGCAACATTATGAGGCAGGAATGCTAATGCAACTCCTTTGAATATGAAAAATAGAAAGAAACCCCTTTTTAATCTTTGTTTTTATGGCTGCAAACATGATTACATAGAGGAAAATCAATCCCAATGGAACACAATGGATAATACAAAGTAATTGATTGGCCTTTATCATTTTCCGTTACTATATTAAAATAACCCAGTAATATCAAGCGGCAGCCACTGATACATAAAAGAGAACAGGAGTTGATTATGTCTAAGGGTAATCAGGTCAGGGAAGTGTGAAGGTAAGATAAATAAGGTAAACACAAAAATGGAAAAAGCCTTAAAAGCAGCAAAAGGGAGTTGGTGGCAAAGCGTTTACATAATAGAAGGGAGCACTGATGTTTGGAATATCATTAAGCAGGAAGCCCCCGGAGACGGCCAATTGCAGCTGTGTGACTGTAGTATGTCTCGGCTGCTTGTCCCAAGCCACAGGGGCAAAAGCTGAGTGACTTTAACGTCTCAGGAAGTGCAATAATCCTTTCAGAATACAATGTCTGCAGCCTGGCTGTTATTGGGCTATGGGATTTAGAAAATGAAACAGGGAAAGCATTTAGCTATTGGTATTTCCCAGGCACAGATGCAATGCCACCAGCATGGCGCCACCAGCAGACACTCGAGGAAACCTCCATTTGCAGCCAACTTTCCAAATTGCCAGAGACCAGTGGGGCTTAGTCAGACCCCCAGATGCCATGGTTTAGGTCCTAGTGGCAAGCAGCTGACGAAGAGCTATGGAGACAAATTGCATCAGCATAACGCCTAGTTTCATTAGTCTGTGTTCTTGCCTGAATATATCATGATTATATATATCTTTCTGAATACATCTATTGTCTGTCAACAAATATTCATACTGACTCATGCCTAAATATTACTAATTAGGTACTTTACATAAATATAACCAATTTTAATTCCTACCAACATGTTTCTTTTTTGAAAATACTTCTTATATAAAAACATATGTGTATTTTGTATTTGATCAATGAGGAAATATATTTAGGAGCCAGTTCATTAAAAATACCTATAATAATAAAAGCCTAAGCGACCATCGCAACCGAACGGATGACCAAACAGGCTGTGTGGGGCAACTAGGAAGGCAGGAGGGTTAGTGAGGGGCGACCAAACAACTGAGCAGCAGGTTGCGTGGGGAGACCAGGCCAGCAGGGGGGTTAGTGAGGGGTGACCAAATGACCAAACAGCAGGCTGCATGGGGCAACCAAGCTGGCGGGGGGCGGGGGGGGCAGTTGGAGACAACCAGGCCTGTGGGGGGCAGTGAGGGGTGACCTGGCCAGCAGGAGGGGGCAGTGAGGGGAGACCAGGCTGGCTGGAGGACAGTTGGGGGCAACCAGGCAGGCAGGCAGGTGAGCAGTCAGGAGCCAGTGGTCCCGGATTGTGAGAGGGATGTCTGACTGCCAGTTTTGGCCCGATCCCCAGGACATCCCTCGAGGGGTCCCGGATTGGAGAGGGTGCTGGCTGGGCTGAGGGGGGACCCCCCGCCCCATGCACAAATTTCATGCACTGGGCCTCTAGTACAAGATATTTGTTTTGGTCTCTGTGTCACTATATCACATGATTCTCATTTAGTTTTTGAAAAACACAATGTCATGCATGTGTTAAGCAACCATCCCAAATAACCCTATCGTGGTCGGAAGTCAGTTTTCCATATTCACACTTAAAATAGTATAAGAAAGACATGCCCATCACAGTGATCAGCCCTTTGGATAAGCAGTAGTCAAGAATAACTCACCGCATGGGCTGGTTAGCTGTCATACTCTCAAGAGGTATGGGAAGTGGTTGTTTACTCAGTAGAAGAAATCTATATATTATATAATTTGCTTCTATTACTCATTTAAATCTTTATTGTTGAAAGTAATTTTTCTAAATCCTGGGGGTGCTGAAATTATTTTTCATTCATTAGCTTGTTTGTCTCACTGATTGAACACCTATTATGAGTCTAGTACGGAAGTTGGTGCTGAGGTCACCGAGATGGTTTCAAGGGGCATACAGGCTAGTAGGGAGCATTGACAAAAATAAACAGATGTATAAAAAAGCCCTAGAAGATAGGACACACGTGCTATGAAACACAGAAGAAATGGAAGTCAGGGAAAAGCTTCACAGAGGTTGGTATGGATGGGAAAGTAGATTTGCAGACAGGAAAGATGTGTAAGGGTATTTTTGGCAGATGACTTTCCCATGATTGGTCCAAAAGACACACAGAGGGGCAATGTGCTGGGGAACATAGGGAAGGCCAGAATGTTATGCCAGGTGTGTTGAATGAAGTGGTGGTGAAATGAGTTTTAGGGACAAAATGGGCAGGTTTAGGGAGTTTTAGGAATAAAGAGGGTCCATGGGAGAGGAATGCATAGATGGAGACTTGAAGGTGCCAAAATGTGTATCTTACTTGTACAGAGGGTAGAGAAGTGCCACAGGCAGATGGAAATATTTCTAGCCTAAGCAATTAAAACAGCCATAAACCAAGGACAGACAGGGGTATCTCTGGCCTGAGCAATTAAAGTGACCATAAGTTAGACCAAAAGTAGCCCTGCCCTGAGCAGCTGGGAGAGCTATAAGATAAGGCGTTCTCTGCCAGCACAACTGGGAGGAAACCATAAGATAAATCAAAAGTGACTCCAACCAGTAAGATAAGAGGGAGAGAAGGTGGGGTGTACCATGTGAGCTTTGAGCTTTGAAACTAATTCTATGCAGCAGAATGACCAATGAGGGAAACATGGGAGCTCCATATTAAAGGAAAGGAACCAATAAGAAAAGGTCAGATTCAAACAAAGAACTGCAGCATGTATATACCAGAGACAAAGGAACAAGGAACACGAGGTAGGATTTTTTAAATTTTTCCCTATAGAGAGAGAGTAAGCCTTTCCCATTGGTGTGTGTGGGGGAGGCCTCTCCCCATGGGGTCCCCTTTGGGGACACCCTTGCCCAGATGGAGTTTGTATCTGCTTCCAATAAACTTTTACATTTTAATTAAAGAAGCCTTTTTGTCCATGAGTTTATTCTTCAAACTTTGTGAGGACAAGATCCCATGGGAAGAAAAGTCTGCACCCCAAACCCCATGTTTCAGTGGGAGCCTAGCAGAATGGCAAGTGAAGCCCAGATTCCCGAAGACCTTGTCTGCCATAGTAGAACGTTTTCCCTATGGAAAATAGAAAGCCCGTATTGATGTTTAAGGAGAGATATGATCTGACTGGATTATTCTAGGGTGATGGCATTTTGGTACAGGGTAGAGAATAGGTAGAGTTGGGTCAAAAGGGTCCATTGTACCATGTATTGATCCACTGTCCTGGTTGAACTGTAATGAACTGCCTGTGCTAAGTATGAGGGGATTACACCAAAACAGTCACACCTTGCATATCAAATACTCATGGCAGCACATGGGACAAAACTGAAACTCATCATCTCATCTAACATATTCAGGAATCAGTGGCTCTGATGTGATCAGTCGGGGTTCCAGGTCCACTTGTCAGCCATTCTCTTCCACATGTTGACTTTGTCCTTGGGCTGGCAGCAACATGGCTGCAGCAGTCTAGCAGGCTCATCTAGACATGCGATACTCATAGAAAAAAGGACCATCTCTTTTCCTAGGTCTCTTTATTAAGAATAAGGAATCCTTTCACAGAAATCCCCTCATGTTTCATTGTCCATAGTAGATCAAATGCCAATCTTAATCCAGTTACTGATAAGGTTGTACAAAGGACTTTGAAGAGTCCAATACAATGCATGCCCTGCTTTCCTTTAAATATCTTCTATTTTGATCTTGAACCTCCCCATGGAAATTATAACTTTTCAGTAGTTCTGTAATAGGCACTGGATTATTCATGCCACCCTATGTATAAGTATGCTTCATTTCTTTATCAAAATAAATTCTGGTTGAACCCTATCCTAGGTGAGGTGTCTTCTATCAGTCATTGTTCATGGCTTTCTTTCCCTCTCTCATGCAAATGGATAGGGATCCTGGCATTTATAAAGATTCAGGAGATGCAGGGAGGCCTTAATGCAGGGTACCTCACTGTTGTGCTTCATGCCCGGGACTGTGAAGTCTTCTCAAATGTGGTTTAAAGTCTCTAGACCCTCCCAGAACTTGCAAATCTCATCCTATTTTCAGACCAAGGTCTCTCTGGTATGGCGGGTGGATGGGAGTACCTTTTCAGACAAATACAGCTTAATTGACTCCATTGGTGTACCTAGGCCTGTTAGTGTCTGCCAAGGTCCATGTCCGCCTGACAACTTCCTGCAGACCGTGAGGACCCAAATTCCTGGTGACTCTGGCTGGGGATACAGGAGGTGAATAGGGCTGACATTTACTTCAGCTCTTTCTGATGAACCTAGCAGCAGTCAACTAATTGTCCATCTATAGCAGTAAGTGTTATTAAATCTCCTGACACAATACATTAGTACATCAAGGGAGTAAACACAGCTATCCTGGTTCAGTCTGACTTCGGGATTCTCTAATCCTGCATATCCAACATTCTCTTCTTCTATTGCCTTTGCTCCTCAAGTCTCCCCCACAAAAACCCATTTCCTGTATTTACTGATTTGAGGTGAGATTTAGTGAAAGATTACCTGATTGATTAATTCACACCAAGCATGAAAAACGGACAATCCTAATCAAAGTGAGATTCTTACCAGGGCTATTTGAAATTTCAAAGAACTGTCTTCTAATCCAGATATATCAACCTCTAATGATAGAATTTAAAGAAATAAAGAGCATAATTATTGGCAGAGTTGTACTTGCGACCCCTTAAATTCACACGATATATTTTAATAGCCCCTTTTACAAACCTCTATTGTAGGTTATATTTTAATAGTCTGCTGAAGGGGTTTTCTTCCCTACAAAACAGTGACTTCCTTGAGGGCAAGACCATGCCTCATTTATTGTTTTGTCCTAAGCCCCTAGCACAATTCTTATCACAGAGCAGCTTAATGTTTTTTGACGTTTGCTTAAAGCATCTTTTTACAATTAAACTGTTACATGGGCTCTGAGGGAATTGAAAAGAAAGTGAAGAGATTGCTTTTTTTTCTTTTCTACCCACTAAATAATCCATATTTTCCTAATCTTTTACTGTAAATTTCTATTGTACTGCTACAGTTTGGAACTGTCTTAATTTCCCCTTAATCCTAGTAAAATGCAGAATTCACATCAACATTTAGTATTTTACTATCTGGATGTTTAAATTACCAGTTAAGGAATTCCTATAGATGCAGTATTCATGCATGTTTGTGTGTCAGAGGCCATAACTTGCCTCCCAGCTCCTTTAGATGGCCATATGCGTTTCATAGATATTTCTTTCCAGGTGACATTTCTCTGAATTTCCTGTGTAATTTTCCTAGAGAGTTAAAATCTTCTGTGTCAGCCTCAGCCTGTGGTTCAGGTTTAACTCTTCAAAGGTTCTCTCTCTTTAAGTTGGAATAAGATGTAAGTATATGCAGGCTACGCAGGCTCTAGGGATAATTCCTACTCATTCTGTAGCAGCAGTGACACTTTTGCAAGATGAACCAGCAGAAAGAGCTCACAGACTCAAACACCTTACAGGGTTACCTCAAAAAGGTCTCACACTTGAAAGTTTCATGTTATAATGAAAATTTGTGTTATGTTGTCTGCCCATCTTTTTCTTTCTGTAATTGTTCCTTCCAACATGATGAAGATGCTGGTCATAAACAGCTGCCTTTCCTGCCATGATGGTGGGCATGTGACTTAATCCAGGCCAATCAGGTTACTACCTTCTGCTCCATAGATGGGCATGTAACCCAGATTTAGCCAATCAGAGTCATCCTCCGGAATTTTAATGGGAAGAAGCCCCGACTTATCTTTGTCATTCACTGTAAAGATGACAGAAGCTTTGAGTTGATTTGCTGGGGCCTATTTTTGTCACTAGATATGAAGAAACTATTATTTACAAAGAGAAAGCAGATCCAAGAGATGGATAGATAAATGGAGGAAAGAAAGGAAGGAGAGAGAGAGAGAGAGAGAAGCACTGATGACAGAGTTTGAGGACCTGGATCCAACTATGTTTGAAAATTTGAAAAATTATCTTTTATTTGAATTAGGTTTCTATATATTACATAAAAAAGGGTCCAGTTAGTCAAGCAAACATGTTCCAAGTTTATTTATAAAATTAAAAATTAGGGAAGCTTTAAAGGAGAAAAATGAACATATTTTAGCCATTTGAAATTGTATTTTGAAACTTGCCATTTGACTCCATTAAAACTGAGTATTATTAAATATTAACTTTGAAAACATTAAAAATAATAAGTGCTTTGTGATATGAAATGTGCATGACATTACTTCACCATAATAGCAATTTGTATAGCTTGCACTCAGGTGAATATTCAATTAATTCAGAATCCAATGACTTCTAAGGAATTCAACTAAATAACTTACTTCATAAGCAACTGAGAAGAATTGGGAAAGTAAACAAACTGGCTAGGACTAAAAATAGATTATGCTCAGCTCAATATTATTGAAGAGTGAGAGAACATAACAAGAGCAGAAAGTTTGAATTAAATTATACAGAAAACAAAGTAGGTGATTTTTATGTGTATGGACAAGGCATTGAGAGCTTTAGAAACATCCCTGTTCTTAGATTGCAGCTTGAGTACTACACCCTCTGTGAAACCCTCCTTCATGACATCCAGTACTTACGTGTTGGACAGTAGTTACTACACCAAATTGGAATTGCAGAATTACTTCTTGACTCCTCAACTAAAGGATAAGCATTTTGAGTTCAACAACCTAGCTCAATGCTCAACATCTCCATTCACAAGGCATATTGAGCGAAGGGACATGTCTATTGACAATGTCATAGGGTTGGCTGCACATGGAACCTGGGTTCTGGGAGCTTTGTCCTCTGGAGCCAGCAACTGTTCTTTCCTGATCATCCATTATCCTCTTTATGTGCATTATTATACTACTACACTTATTATTATCATTTTTTTATTTAGGTGCCTCAGCCAGAGTTCAGGGCTCAGAAGAAACTTATTCATGCAGGGGAACTATATGAATCTTTCTTTCTTTTTTTTAAAAAAAAATATTTTATTGATTTTTTACAGAGAGAAAGAGAGAGGGATTGAGAGTTAGAAATATTGATCAGCTGCTTCCTGCACACCCCCTACTGAGGATGTGCCTGTAACCAAGGTACATGCCCTTGACCAGAATCAAACCTGGGACCTTTTAGTCCGCAGGCCGACGCTCTATCCACTGAGCCAAACCAGTCAGGGCTGAATATTTCTTTATCTGACCATGGCTTCTCTCCTCCCTAAATACTGCTATTAGACTTGGTCTTCAGGGTCAGAAAGAAAAACTATTCTAAATGTGCCCAAAATAGCTTCAGTTAGTTGCTACAGCCTGAATTTCACTTGGTTTTTCTAATTATCCTGTGAATATTGTTACTTTCAATATACAGATGATCAAATAAGATTGAAAGCAATATCCCCTAAAATAGAACGTTCATAGTAAGCCAGGGTTTCTCAAATCATGGTTTCTTGTATAACACTACTTAGAAGAATAACCTGAGTCCCAGAATTTTTTAAGCAAAATAAATAAATAAATAAATAAAAATAAAAAGAGCAGTGCATTATAAAGTGAATTCAACTATACTCATTTCTCAATTATCAGCAATAGAGTTGGCATTGGTGGTATAGTGGTGAGCATAGCTGCCTTCCAATTATCAGCAGTAGAAAGGTTATGGGGAAAGCAGGTTACCTGCATGTTTTATGTGGATAAAATTCATAAGTAGTATGTGACTAATTGAAATCTGCCATCAGACTATACTCTCAGCTGTAAAAAGAGACTGGCTATAAGTGAGGTGTGATGATTACCATGTTGGGTAAACTTACTTCTCCAGAGTTTATGGCACATAATTATTTACCAGATGAATTTTCTCTAAGAAATCTCATTTACTTGATTTCCTCTTTACTTTGTTTCTTCATAAGGTTGATTCTACGTAAAGATAACTCCTGGGATACTATTTGGGAGAGACTTTATTCTGAAGGGAAAACAAAAGATTGTCTAAACATCAGCTTAATCCATAGAATGGAGTAGAAGCACTACATCTCCTCTCCATGAGAAAGTCAGGGAGAGCAGAATAAATATTGTGTGGAAAATCCAGAAGAGTCTAAAGTATGAGGTGTTTCCAGGAAACATGTATTTTATCCCAGGTCTAGTCCACCTGGGGTTGAAAAGGCAGTCTCCAATGATTTGACATTTCCCTGATACCCCCTGGAGGAAATATTTAGGTTCCTAGAGGGGAGTATGTTTTGGGCTAACAGCTCATGTCTATTTTCAAGGCACCATTACCTATGGCAGGTGATGAAATACTCTGTAAGTTTTGAGCTAGTGAAGGTTGGAATAATTCAAAAGAGTCTTGCTCTCATAGGCTATGACAATTGCATTTCCTATGACTGTTTACAGACCCCTACCTCATGTGTGCACACACTCATACATATGCTCTCACATGTATAGACATTGCTAATTTCTCTGCACCTTTAAATGTCTTTTAGCTTTATAATAGAAATATTGTGAAAATATTAAACTATATATTTGATTGACCCTTAAATCTTGTACCTTTGAAGCATTCTACATCCAAGGTTGAACATGAATCATGTGACTTCTGGGAAGGTGTGTATGGGTTAAAGGATGTACTAACCAGAACAAATAAATCAAAACTCTGATTGCTAAGGATTAAATGTTTCTTTCCTCCCAAAATTTATATGTTAAAACCCTAATCCCAATGTGGCAGTATTTAGAGTTGGAGGAAAATTAGGCCACAAGAACGGAGTCTTAATAGGATTAGTGCCCTTATATAAAGAAACATAAGAGCTCAATCTCTCTCTCTCTCTCTCTCTCTCTCTCTCTCTCTCTCTCTCTCTGAGAAGAAAGCTGTCTACAAACCAGGAAGAGGTATCTCACCAGGAACCAAATTAACCAGCACCTTGATCTTGGACTTTCCAGCTTCTAGAACTGTGTGAAACAAATGTTTGTTGTCTTAGCCACCTAGTCTACAGTAATTTGTCACTGCAGCCTGAGCTGTCTAAGACAATGATATAAAGGATGTCCCAGTTATGGAGGAAGAGAAAATAGAAAGATTGTATCTTCTATCCTGTGGGATGGTAGAAAGAGAAAATATGGGAGTAGAAAAATAAATGGTAAAACCTATTTTGAGACCTGATCTAGATCTGGTAGGTCACCAGATGTAAGTCACAGACCCCAAAGTAGCTTCATGTTTGGCTAGTGAGACCCATTTTTGGAGTCAGTCATCAAGGCAGATGGCCTAGTTCTCCAAGGACTTTGCTGATTACAGTTGTTCATTTCAAAGGTGAACACAGTAAGATGTCCAGCCTGGACACCCTCAAAGACCAGATCAATGAGCCTATCATGAATCCCTGCCCAGGGACCAGCATGAGACTACGGTCCTCTCCATCCCCAAATCATGAGGACTGTGAGTCATCTCCCGTATCCAAGCATGATTTGATGAAGGAAGAGGGGAAAGAGAGGATCAGTTCCCTTAGGGAGAGAACATTGAATTGACTAAAAAAATTATCCCAAAGAGACTATGTAACCCAGAGGAACTGAAACATCATTAAGAGAGAAATTTAAAATTAAAGCCTGTTGATCCTCACCCTTTACCTCCATCAGTTTCCTAGCAGGGTGGGAGCTTATGAAGAAGAGTCTATCACTTGTAGAAAATAAAGAAGCTTCTTTTTCTTTGCACATCTGGAATGCTAATTGTGACCCTAGCAACATAAATAATACCTGTAGCATAGTTTTGGAATCCCTGTTAGGATGAATGGCGTTTTCTGAGTCTGTCATTCTCTGGGCCCAGGAAAAGCATCATTAAGTAAAACTTGTCAATGTAACAATGTCCTGCTTCTTTAACTTCATCAGACTTCCAAGTTTGGGTGGTGCTCATTCAGAAAATGAAAAATGCCTTTTGGCCTACGTCTCCCTGCACAGATAATGATCCTAATTGTGCCATTACTAGCTGGTACATAAATCTGTGTCAGTTTTCTCATAATATTATATCTGTAAATGAGATCTTGAAGGTATTGTTCTCCTTTTCACCTGATGACAGAACAGAATGCTTCATTGAAAAATGGAAAAAAAAAAAAAAAGGATGATTGAGTTCACTTTACCCTGGGCATTTCAGTTTGTATATTTAGGGGAAATGGACTCAGAAAACAGAGCACACCAAGAAGACTGGCTGAAACATCTGGAAAAATCCCTTTGAGGTTTAAAGCATGTGGTACACAACAAAGGCAACAACAAAGTCTCAATCTTCATGTTTCATAGTTTCTTCATTGTAGTGTTGAAGCCAAGTTGCCAACAATCTATGAATCCTAAATTGGTTCTTGTTAATATCTGACTATTTTCCAAAATATTGAAAATCCTTAAAATAGTGAGGAAATGAGATGTTAAATACCCAATACTCTCCTTACAAAATTAATGGGAGTTAGAAAAAAAGAAAAAAACAAAAACAAAAAAGCAGAGCATTTAGAATAATTTAATTAGGAGTTAGAAGATTTTATCCAATTCTCACTTTTATTGTGGCTTGTTTTTTTCCTGGCTCAGTGTTTACTAGAATTAATAAGAAGTCCTTGTATTTATTACCATATTTATTTCAAGTAGCTCAAAGGCTCCACAGACATTCTCCTGTTATTTCTCACATCTCTGTAAGGTTTTTGGCGAGAGGATAGGTATTATCCCTGTTAAACCCAGTGTAGAAAAAGCAACTGCTTTCAAATGTAATTTACAAAAAGTACCTCCTAGGCTGAAATCTAAATTGCTATTAAGGAATTCTTTCTTGGGAATGTTTTTCTTCCCCTTTCCCTTTAATTTAAAGTATGAGACTGTCATTTCTGTCATTAGTTATTGCAGTAACTTTTTCCTCTTCCGACCAAGGTCAAAAGTCTCCCGCTGTTAAGTCTATCCATGAAAGTGCTTGAACATACACAGCCGCATATCATGCATATTTATGCTTCACAAGTATTAGAGTAAACATAAGAGGGATGAATTATTAAGGGTGAAGTAAGATTGATGAAATGCTGTTAGTTTGGATATTTGACTGATTTGTACATTTATGAGCTTTTATGAAGCAGTTGGAGGCAAAGGAAACAAACTCAGTCTTCCTGTTAAACTAACTTAAGAATGCTAAATTTTAGGATTGAGAATAGAAAAAAGTATATATGTAAATCAGCACATATGTAGGTTTATATATTTACATATTAGTGAATTATTTCAAGAAATGCATAAGAGCTTCTGCTCCATATTTATGAGGTTGGCTAGGCCCCATGACTATGCCAAATGGGGGCTCCCATTGGCTCTTGGTTCTATAAATCTTTAGTTGCACTGGACTTTGTTTTAAATTCAAGAGTTAATAATTACTTCCAAGGCCACTTCTACTCAACTGAACCCTGTCTGAATGAAGGCCCATTTCCAGATCTTTGGCTCCATGTGAATGGTAAATTGTCATTGCAATCCCCAGGTGGCTTCTTAGATGCAATTCTTCTTCCATGTTAAATGGCCCCGATTGTTTGGTGCTTAAGGGTCATCATGCTCCATAAAATCTGAAGTCAACTCTATTGAAGACTAAGATTCTGGTAAACAAGCTCCAGTAGATTTAAAGGAAAAAAGAGTCCAGGTCTCCTTTAATCTGCTAAACCTTTTCTGCCTTTCTTTGTTGGGACTCGCCCCTCATTGCTTCAGGTTGACTAGTCAGAGAGACTGCTGAGGGCTCTGGTCTGCTGTAGCAGTTATAATTGGTGCAAAGGGATGGCAAAGCTGGAGACACATAGAGAGAGATCATTGGTTCTCGTCCTCATCTTCTTTGTAAGAGCTCTGTGCTGAAATAAAAATGCGGGCTGGGGAAATGTGGTAGTGAGAATGGGTAGATGAGAATGATTCCATTAAATGGTAGGGTCTGGAATTTAGAGATTTTTATTTTTTAATTTTAATTTTTTATTTTTTTGCTCAGGAAAAGAATTCCAGAATCTAATTTCCTGGGCTGGTAGAATCTTGTTTATGATGCTATCTCTTGGTAATTTCTCTTTCTGTGACTGAAGAGGTTGTAAGTTGTCAAACAAGCAAACAAACAAACAAACAAACAAAAAACCCACACAAACTAAAAGGACCACCGAAAGGCATGATGCAGAGAAGGCTTTCCTCTTTCATTTTGCATAAAGGGAATCAGAATCCGTTTAGTTATTGTTGTCATCGTTGTCATTGGAAGAGGGCAAAGAGGTAATTCTATCATGCTTTTTAAAAAATGACAACAGCAAGCAATTCATTGCATGATATATGATTTGACTCTTGAAATTATTTTTTTCATACAGATTCAAGGCATCCAGAGTGGGGGAACAGCATAAACACTGTAGAACAAAACTAAAATGGAGTCCCTTATGTTGCGCACAAAATGGAAATGATCAACACAGGTGCCTAAAAGAAACTTAACCTGACCTTATAGGAATTACAGCTCTTTTCAGAAATCAGCAGAAGATACCAGCCAATACCCAAAGACCAAGTCTGTTCATATCATCTCTGGACTTCCTTATTCCCTGACTCACGATGGAGTTTAGCTGCTTACAAACATGCCATTTTGGCTTATTGGTTATTTTGAATTAAAGTTACTTAAGAAACAGATGGTGCCAGAAGGACAGTCTGACCCACCTTTGTCTCTCTAAAAGCAGGAAATAAATCCCCCTGTGAAGGATACCTTTCTTGCACCGGGAGGATGGGAGATGTTCTTATTGCCAGAGGTAGGGAATTCAAGGCTGAGAGGGCTGTATAAACAAGTTTTGTTACTTCTTCATTAATTTGCTACCCCAAGCCCCAACTCTTTGGTCAGTTCTTCACAAATAACTGCTTTATTGTTTGAAAAGTATAAAAGCTGACTGCTTTGGTGACTTCTTTGAGTCTTATATTTCTATGAACTCCTGTACATATGAAATTAAATTTGGTTTTCTCCTGTTAATCTGCCTATATCAATTTAATTATTAGGCTAGCCAAAGAACCTAGAAGGGAAAATTTTTCTTCCCCTACACTTGGCTACTGCAAATAAGAAATAAGACCACTAGGTAGCCAATCAGCTGAAAAAGCCAAATAACTTTTGTATTTCCCATAAAAATCCCTCGGTGTGTGAGCAACTCAGAAGGCATTGCCCCCACTATGCATAGCCTGGAGTTTCCCAGCTTGCAGGTCAAAGGCCTTGCAATAAACTCATCGTTCCACTTTGTTTTATTCAGTATGCAGAGCTTGGTTCTTGACCACCAAATAGCCCCATTTCACAAAGTTACATTTTAATAGAAGATTGTCACATTGTTCAGGTAAAGCTTATCATTTAAAAAATAATTATTTCTTCCCTATTGCTTATAATAACTACTTTAAAGCTCAAAAGTGAAATCTATTTCCTCACCTCAATTTTCTCTCTTCCATCAGGCCTGCACACACTGTGGGACTGCTGATGCCTGCTGGGCTGCTGGCATTGATGTTTCCTTTCCCTGAGGGGGAAAAAAAGGAGTCTTGAAATTTTTCCTTTGGGGAAAAATATCACATCACACCTTTTACAAGATAATCAGGTTTTCTCCTGATTTGGGTTATTTGTATTATTAAAGAGTCTTGTGCTGGCTTGAAAGTCATTTATACCTCCATCCATACATTTATATACCTAAATATTTTTTTCTATTCATTCATGGAATATTTTGAGGTCTCCTATGTTCCAGGCATTGTGCAAGGTATTTGAGACTATACAATGACTGCAGTAGATGCACTTACCTTCGTGGATTTTAGGTTTATCAGGCTCCATTAAATTGAGGAGAAAATCATATTTACTATTTATTGTGCAATTGGTTGTTCTCGTTTCCACATAAAATGATAAGAATATTTTCACCAAGGAAGATAGTGTGATAAGGAGCTTACCTTCAGATTCACTAATTTTGACAATAATCTACTAATTCTTTTCTTCAGTTCTCCTACCATGTAATGGGTTTTTAGAGATATTAGAATAGTTTGGAAAGATGAAAAAAAAGTCAGTCATGATATACTCAGATTTTCAAAAGTTATGTGGAAGACTAGGAATTAATGTAGTATATTAATATAGTATATTGGTTTCTCAGTCAGATCATTTTATTATGTCTCTTCTCTTAGACCTAGATAGGATGTTGATAATTTTTAAACATTGGCGAAAAGTTAACTTTTGTTAACTTAAATATACAATTAAGCATTTCAGTGTGTGACCACCTCAAACACTTTTGAATTTTGTGCACCAGATCAGAGCTAAGTAGGGTCCTCTGGTCTTGGTGACAGCCTCAGCTGGCCATGTGTAAGATTTGTTGAGCAGTATGTGACTTGGGGCTATGTTTTTACTGAATCCAAGTTTTCTCTGGGACACTGAACAATGGGCCAGAGGGAGGTTTTACTGCCAAGAGAGTAAAGGGCAAAAGGAGACCAATACTTTTTTGACTTGTCATGTTAGACTGCTCACCCCTGTTTTATTGCTTTTTCAACACTGCATCAAAGCAGGAAACTTTAAAATCTCAGTGAAGCAAGAGGATTCTGCTTTTTCAGGGACCAGGGAAGCTTTAATTAAAATTGAGTTTTATTTTGGTATGTTTTGCTTTGCACTTTAACCAAAAAGAAATGAAGAAGTCAGAAATGTAGAGAAGTTGATCATCTCTCTAATGGCCAAAAAGGTCAATTAATTTACAATGAAAAACAAAACAAAACAAAACAAACAAACCCTGCATTACAGATTTATAAAATGTTTATTACCTATGGACTTTGGATATGAACCAACATCAGCCTAATATCTAAGGCAGAGATCTGACAGTTCAACCCTGAATTCAAGGACCAGTTGATAAATTGAATATCATTTTAAAATTTAATATTAAAATTGATAATTGCTCTGTGGGAAATAGATTTTTCTGAACTTATACCCTTTTCCTGTAGTGCTGAGCAAATGTGAAGCGATAAACTGTCCATTTGTCACAATGATAGATAGACAAATCCTACTTTTACTCTTGTTCCACAGAACTCATACATTTCAATTAAGGAGAGTAAGTGCTACCATTTGTAACATGTATTCATATTGTCTTGTATAGTTCTTTAGGGTTTAAAGAACTCTTATTAGGAATACAAAAAAAAGGCCTTCATGCAACTTTTTGGGTGTATTGCCCATCTCTTCAAGGAACATACCAAGGGGCTAGAGAAGTTTAGTTATCATTAGTCTCTTAGAAATATGGCATAAAGAGGGAATAACCGTTAATCTTCTAAATTGAAGGAACAACTAACTCATGTTAGTACTGGTGAGTACTCCTCTGCCTGGCTAAAGTTGGTTTATACTTGAAGTTTTAGTATAATTATCACTTGAGATACATTGGATAATCCTCTTTTTCCCCCAATTTATTTCTGTTGCCATGTGACTTTGCAGAGGGTTAAAGAAAAATTATTCATGACCCTTGTAAGGAATGGAAAGTCAGACCTTGTTCAGGGGAACTATTGTGATAAGTATAAGGACCACCACAGTGGGGGTTTGCAGTAGGGGAGAGAGACTGGGCTTGACTCCAACTACAATAAGGAGAAGTGGGAATGGATAGCCAAGGAGCAGAGTGGGGGTGAGTGGATAGAAAATTATCAGGAGGAAATCTCAGTGGTAAGGGAAGATTCTGGCTAAATCAACCTAACAGAATTCCTGATGAAGACAGGTCCAGGTAATCAAACATCACTGAAGGACAGTAGAGGTACCCAATTCAATACTAAACAAGGTTCAGATATTGAGAATGAGGGACTCTGGCTAAGCTGACATAATATCATTATTGCTGAACTTGGACAATGCAGAGATGAATATAGAAGCCCCAGAGTAAAGGCCTACTTGAGAACAGAGTTCAGAGGAGCCTGGCAAAAGTTTGGTCAAGGAGAGACTCATTGTCATGAGAACTAGAGTAGATGGGGTATAGTTACCATCCCATTAATGCTAGGCTTCGTCATGTGACTTGCTGTAAGCTATTGAAATATTAGGGGATGTGACACTAGCAAACACCTTAAGTATGCATGCTTGTGGGGTTAGGCTTGATCAGTTGGGCTCCTCTGCTCATCCTGAGGAGAGCAAGTCCTAAGTAGTTGTTGTTTTCTCCCCTGGGCTCCTGAATTAGACACACAAAACAGAGATGCACCTGACAGGAAGCTTGTAGCCAACCCTAGCAACCCAGAGTCTGAAGCAGAATTGACCTAAATAACTTTCAGACTTGTGAGTGAGTATAAAAAGTTTGTTATTGAAAGCCACTAGGTTTTGGGTGTAGTTTATTAAGCAGCATTAATTGCAGTCATAGTTGCCTACATCATTCCTTAAGGCAAGCATCTCATAAACTCATAACTATGGCTCAATACTGACATTTATCACAACTTTAATGAATCTATAGCTTGTTCACCATTCTACTTTAGTGCATGGTAGATAGTATGTTCTTAATAAGTATTTGTTGAAGAATAAATGAAAGACTCCAGGTCAAGTTTCTCTCAATTTCATATCCTACACAACTTCCCTGTCTCATAGTAAGCCATCTTGAAAATATGTGACTTTGTTTCTAGCTGTGTTTGTCCTCAAGTGTTAGAGTTTTGAACAGGAGATAACACATATTAATAAGTACTGAGAGAAAGAAGCCTTTGACCTCAGACTGACAATGAAGTCATTAGGGAATGGAGAATGGAGAATGTCCCAGTACACTTCCTGGGGAAGAAATGATTGCCCACTTTTAGAAATGTTGATGCCAAAGTTTGAATAATAGTAATAGTCAGGCATTTGTATTAAGTGCTTTACCTGTATTATCTCACTAGAGACAGGTGTTCTGATCGCCCCTATTTTATAAATGCAGAATGTAAAGGCTCAGAGACATCATAACTTTCTTGATTTCATAGACCTGGTAAGTGGTTGAGGTGGGGTTTATATTCAGGGCTGCTTGACTACAATATTAACTTGTAAGGCCAACCAAAACATGCCATCAATATAGCCAATGGGTCCCGGGCCCTGAAATTCCCATAGATACTCTATTTTAATTTTCTTTTTTTTAGTTCACTATTTCCTATCTTCTTTCTTCCCTTTCCCTGAAACAAATCCATTCATCAGGTTAGCTGTGGGTGGGGAGAGAGGTGCTCTTGCTCTGTGCTAGAGAGATAAGAGGCTATGCAGGAAGGGGGCCACTAATTAGCTGGTTCCAGTCCTTCACTCTGCTAGCATGGTTTCTTTATGTTTAAGGCTTCAAGGCAGGGGCAAGGAGGGGCAAAGAACAATGAGTAAGTCATGGAGTTGATCCTTTTAATGATACATTCGCTAATGAAATGGCACTCCATGGGTTCACTTATTAGTAACTTAGCTCAAACAGCCATGTCCTACTGTCAGCTTGCCATTGACGACCCAGGGTGACCTCAGAATTGTCAGCTCTACCAGAAAAAGAGCAAATGCAGCAGAAACTACAGAAGCAGCAGCATAATTTGGAGTGGAAAGAGGAACAACAACAGGGAAATCTCCTGAATCTTGTAGTTCTACTTTGCTGTGATATTATGCCAGAAGTGTAACTATTTGAAGAACAGGCTAACCTTGCAGCATTTGGGTTTGCGTCTGATTTGTAAACAATAGGATGACTTGATTGAATGTTTTCAGAGGCTGGATGACAGTGTTGGTACTGGAGGAGTGACTAGCACAACTCCATTCTCAACTAATTATATAGTGTAGATCTTCCTTGTTTTTCCAGGGCACTGGGGTTTTTAACTTCATGTTCAGAAAATGATTTATGGAGAAAATACATCTTGTATAGACCTTCCTGGACAATTGGGGGATCATGAATGATATATGGATGTGAAAGTTTATGATACTTCCCATTTATTTTCTCAAATAACTCAATGCTCTTTATGTCAATTATGGAATTAAACCTTTTAATATTCTTCTGGCAAATGGGAAGTGTGTATTTACTCTTCATTTTATATTTGGGCAGACAGGGCCCTGATGATTTGAACTGTCTTTCTTGGGGGAAGAGCCAGATCTTACACTCATGCTCTGCATCCCTGGTTAAAGGTTACTTCCTAAATGGGACACTCATAAATGAAATGTCCCCTTTTTATGCCTCTATACACTTTCATTAACAATTCATGATTCTTAAGCATTTGATACTTTCTTTGTGCAAAGCTAAACAAACACATGGGTGTTTTGTTTGTTTGTTTGTTTGTTTCTGAGCTCTGATCGTAAAACTTGATTTTCCAAGGTGAAACAAATTCTTAGGAATCTTATAGCATGAAATATAATGGTTTTCATTCTCATTGGTGAATAAGTCATATTTGTTAGTGAGGAAATTATGGAAAGGGCAATGCATCTGAATCTTAACCAGCAACTTGAGTCAGAAAAGCATTCCAGATGTTGGAAGATGTATGGTTGGCACATGTTGGAATTGATGCCTTTCTCAGGTTGGTCTCAGAGTCCCTCTTTACAACTTTCCGGATCCCTGTGTCCTTCTACTTCACACCACCAGTTTTTCACTTTGTTTCCTATGACTTCAGAAGAATCAGCTCATTTCTCTCAGACTCTAAAACAGCTCCATTCATCACTAGCTTCTGCACCCTTCCTGCCTTTGGCTACCCAGTCATGAAGCCAACCAGTAATGAAAATGGGTTTCATTAAACAGGAATCCTACTTATTTTCTCAAACCACTATGCTAATAATCTCTCTTCTCAATATAAAGGCTTAAACATATACCAATATAACTAGTTTTTTCCAGCTATTTCTTTAGAAGAAGATTTTTTCCTGGGGATAAAAATACCCCTCTTCAAAATCCAGGACTTTGTTTTCAGAAAAGAAGATCTAATGTATATAAGACTCTTTTTACTCCCAGGAGCGAATGGGGCCCCAAACTCCCACTTTTTAGTCATTTAGTGTTGAAAATGACCACAAAAGAAATATGAAGAGCTAAAACATTTCCTCACTAAAGCATGAATTTTGCAGGCCCTTATGAATAAATCAAGATGAGTATTAGACTACAGATAGAGTTTATGGTCACATGAATATGCATAATAGAAATATAGCTTGTTTTTTCCTGGAATAACATATACCAGGACATATGTAGTATAATACTAAATGAATAGCAAGTCCCCAGAAACTCGGTGAGCATCCCGTCTTTCTTAGGAAAAGCCGTCCACATAGTAGATGTCACACTTCTCTCTTGGCAGGCTGCTGATGCACACCCCATCTTGATTGGGGTTGAAGTTCTTCAACCTCTGCTCCTTCTATCAAATGCCTGTATTTTTTGTTGAGTAGCTAACTTCCTATGTATCTGGAGGCCTGTTTTGCAGTCATCTTCCTTGGTAGTTATCCTGACATTCTGCATCACAGCCTCAATCTCCCTTTTTCTTTGTCCCTCTCCTTTCTCCCTGTCATGAAGTTTGTGATCATCAGCAAGAAGTCAATTTTGACTCTTTTCTCTCTCTGGAGCTTTTAGAGCTCTTTGCAAATACAAGGAGCACGACCCTGGAAATTTCTTTTCTCCCAGAAAGGGAAAAAGCTCCACTTGTCAATCAGTCATCCTGAGCATAAGTTCTCACAAAGGAACTCAGAGCAGCCCCTGTCTAAATCCATCAAGGGGGAGGGGGAGGGGGCTGGGGGGAAGGGGGGTCACGTTGCTAAATAACTGTGATCAGCTTTAAAGTCTAGCTTCAGGGTTATTACTTACATTGCCTCTCATACTCCTCAAACACAGCACAGATGCACACAAAAATGAAAGAACACCGAACCCTTTGTTCCTGGACAAGTTTGAGGAGCAAAGCATTCTGAGTAACGGACTTTCTGGTTAATTGAATGTTAACGTATTTACCTAGGGCAGGGGTTTGGCTGAAGGGCTCAGAGAGGTGAATGCCTCTTTCAGATGTGCACAATTTAAAGATTCACCTCATACTACTTTGTTTCTTTCTTCTGGTTCTCCTACTTTATTTTATAGTGAGTTGTCCATATGTTTTCCTTACCTAGAGGTTATAAGCAATTTTAGAGCAGAAGTGCTTTTTGCTTCTTTGTAAAAGCTGTAAAACGTTTCACACTGTAGAAGTTCATTAATTATTTGCTCACTTTAATTGACTTTGCCTCTCTAATATGTTTTTAGATATATTGCTTTACCAATGATAAATGCTCACTATGTATGTCAATGACTTAAGTAAAACAAACAAACAAACAAACAAACAAAAAAACACGAAAAACATGAAGCTAGAGGATATTTTGATGACTTTTATAAAACTTAAGAGCAAAACTTTTCCTTAAACTTAACATGTTTATATATATGAAAATTCATGCACTGGAGTCAGGGAGGGGGGTCCCTCAGCCTAGCCTGCCCCCTCTCACAGTCCGGGAGCCCTCAGGGGTGGGAGGCGACCTGGCAATCAGGGGATGGTGACACCCCATTACACCCCTGCTGCTGCCAATGCCAGCAGTGCAAGCCTCGGCCGGCCCTGGTTACCTGAGCCTTGGGTGGCCCTCGGTGGCTGGGCAGCTGCCAACCGAGGCTTGCCTGTGCCTCAGGCCAGCCCTGTGCAGCTGCGGGGCTGAGGGGACTGGGGGACTCCGGAGGCAGGCATGTGAAATGGCTGAGCCCGCCTTGCCATGCACCTGCTGCCCCAGTGGGGAAGAGGGGACTGGGTGCTGCCATCTTGTGGCTGTGGGTGCCACCATCTTTGAGGGCATGACAGTCAATTAGCATATTCCATCCTTATTGGCTGTGGGTGCCTCCATCTTTGTGAAAATGTGAGAGTCAGTTAGCATATTCCCTCTTTACTAGATAGGATATCCTATCTAATAAAAGAGAAACATGGTAATTAGCCATACCTCCACTATCCTTCCCATTGGCTAATCAGGGCGATATGCAAATTAACTGCCAGCCAAGATGGCGGCCGGCAGCCAGGCAGCTTGAAGCGAACAAGAGGCTTGCTTGCTTCAGTGATGGAGGAAACCAATGTTCCCCGCCTGCCACTGCCAGCCTCTGAGCTTGCAGTTTGAAACATTGTTACAAATATAGAAGCTAAACAAAACCCCAGAAACCTGCTTTCAGCCAGCAGGGATCTCAGAGCTGGATTTGAAACAGTGTTTCGATTATGGAATCCAAACAAACCAGATATCTGCCTTCAGCAGCCCAGGCCTCAGAGCTGGAGGCTGGAAACAACCCTCAGAGCTAAAGCTGGCCCAGAATTTAAAAAAAAAGAAAAAAAGGAGCGGTTGGGAGCTTCAGTCACCCGCCAGCCTGAAAACAGCCCTCAGCCCCTCACCCAGACTGGCCAGGCACCCCAGTGGGGACCCCCACCCTGTAGGGTGTATGACCAGCTGCAAATAGCCATCATCCCCTCATCCAGGCTGGCCAGGCACCCAAGCGGGACCCCCACCCTGATCCAGGACACCCTTCAGGGCAAACCAGCTGGCCCCCACCCGTGCACCAGGCCTCTATCCTATATAGTAAAAGGGTAATATGCCTCCCAGCACGGGGATCAACGGAGCAGTGAGGCCTCCCAGCACCAGGATCAGCGGAGCTGTGAGGCCTCCTGGCACCGTGATCAGCGTGACAGGGGGCTGTGCTCAAACCCCCTGATCGCCCTGCAGCTCTGTGTGTGACAGGGTGCAACACCCCAACCTCTCCCCACGGGCCCTGCTCTGTGTGTGACAGTGTGCGGCACCCCAACCCCCTGATCCACCCTGTTCTGTGTGTGACAGGGGGCGGTGCCCCAACTTCCCTATCAGCCCTACTCTGTGAGTGACAGGGGGGAGCTCCTCAACCCCCTGATGGGCCCTGCTCTGTGCGTGACAGGGTATGGAGCCCCAACCCCCTTGATGGGCCCTGCTCTGTGAGTGATAGGGAGCAGCGCCCGAACCCCCTGATTGGCCCTGCTCTGTGCATGACAGGGGGTGGCGCCGCAACCTCCCTATTGACCCTGCCTTGAGTGTGACAGGGGGCGGTGCCCCAACCCCCCAATCGGCCCTACCCTGAACATGACTGAGGGTGGCATCGCAACCTCCTGATATGCCCTGCTCTGTGCATGACAGAGGGCGGCCCCCCCACTCCCCAAACAGCCCTGCTCTGAGCCCGACCAGGGGCTGCACCTAGGGATTGGGCCTGCCCTCTGCCACCCGGGAGCAGGCCTAAGCCAGCAGGTCGTTATCTTCCGAGGGGTCCCAGACTGCGAGAAGGCACAGGCCGGGCTGAGGGAGCCCCCTCCCCCCCGAGTGCACAAATTTTTGTGCACCTGGCCTCTAGTATATATATATATATATATATATATATATATATATATATATATATATATATATATACACATTCTAGAGGCCTGGTGCACGAATTTGTACACCAGTGGAGTCCCTCAGCCTGGCCTGTAGGATTGCCCTTAAACCGGCTCTCTGATATCTCCTGAGGAAATCCAGACTGCAAGAGGGTGCAGACCAGACCAAGAGACCCCACCAGTGCATGATTGGGGCCAGGGAGGGATGCAGGAGGCTGGCCAGCTGGGGAGGGACTGTGGGAGGGCTCCAGGTCATGTCCAGCCCCTTTCGCCCAGTCCCAATCGGCCAGACCCCAGCAGCAAACTAACCTACCGGTTGGAGCATCTGTCCTCTGGTGTTTAGTGCATGTCATAGTGACCGGTCAACTGTCTTCCCCCTACTGGTAAGTGCACATCATAGCGAGCAGTTGAGTGGTCTTAGCATATCATTAGCATATTACACTTATATTGGTTGAATGGCCAACTGGATGACTGGACACTTAGCATATTAGGCTTTTATTACATAGAATATATGTAATTATTCAATTATTACATAGAACACAATATTTGTTTGAAATATATTCTACCAGAAATGTGAAAAGATAGAAGTGGATCACAGAACAACGAGGCACCTTGAAAATACTAGATATATTACTTAAAAGACTAAAAGTGATTTAATAATAAACTTTTATTCAACACTTCTTAGCTGTGCAGTGCTGTATTAGGTTCTATGAGGGTACAGAAATTAGAAAAGCAAATATTGAGCCCCTACTTTATTTTACACACTGTTCTAGGTCCATAGGATACAACAAAACATGTCCCTGCTCCTTGGTCACACAGAACTAGAAGGGAAAGCCCACCAATTAACAATTAACATAATAAGTAAATTATATGGTAGCCAGAGGGGATAAAATAATAGCAGCTACTATTTATTGAGGATCTACTACATTCCAGGCTGTGTGCTAAATGCATTACATGTCTCAGCAACTGCAAGGACCAGTGGAGGGAATCCTCGCGATTGAACACAAAGAAACAAAGTTCAGGAAGTGTCTAGCCATTTTGCTTTGTTGAAAATCTGATGCAGAATGCTCAACAGGAAATAAAGTTGGAAAGGTAGCTTGAGGCTGAAACCTTACATTCATACACCATATACGTATTTTGGATATTATTCAAGTTTTTGAAGCTTATTTGTTTATTCAGCAGGGGAGTTGTAGGTTTAAAGCTGGGTTTGGGAAGGTTAACATAACTCTTAGATTACCTTTGGGTCATTTAGCTAGAGAAGAAAACCAAATGAGCCATCGTTTCTAAGGTCAGAATTACAGTTTTATCATTTGGAAGCACTGATGTGAAAAACAGAAAAATGACACACCCTGATATTTGTATCAGCCTGTGCAGTTTACAAAGCCCTCTCATGTGTATTATTCTGCTTGATCATCACAGCAACCCTGCTAGGTGGCATTGTTACCACATTTTACCAATTGAGATGATTTATGCAAAAGCACAGTCTGGCCTGGAGTAGATACTCAAGGAATGTTAGCTGAAGTGGAAAAATAAGGAGGCACAGACTAAGGAAGCCTAAGCATATTGCCCAAGGTCATATAGCTGAAAATACATGACAGAGACCCAACTTAAAGCCAGTTTGTCTGAGTATGAGTCTATTTCTCTTTGTTTATACCCTACCTTCTTTGCTGTCACCCACCAGAAATCCTCAGAAGTTCATGGAAAATGATAGTCAAAGAAATCAAGTATAGTACCTAGATAGCTAACTTAATGCAAACTCCCAACATGGAACATATTTAGTATAAAATTTTATTCTAAGGGTTTATGACATATACATATATATTTATTTTGTATATATGCTTTTATATATTACCATATACAGCGTATCCCAAAAAATATATATACAATTCAACAGCTGAAAGCGCAATTGATGTTTCTTTTTATTTTTCCCCCTGAACTTTATTGATGGTACACAACAAGGTAGGGCTCCCTAAACCCCTCCCCTTCTTTAGGGATTCTGGGATGGAAACTGGAGGTCAAGAGATTCTCATTGTGTTGGGGGATCGATTTGGGGCAAGGACTCCACTGTAGCTGAGGGCCTCTGTTCCTCTTGCTGGGGCTGGTAGTCTAGGGGGCTCTCACTCCTTGGAGACCATGTGGACCATAAGGTCCACCACCCTGTTGCTGTAGCCAAATTCATTATCATAGCAGGAAATGAGCTTGACAAAGTGGTCTTTGAGGGCAATGCCAGCCCCAGCATCAAAGATGGAGGAGTGGGTGTCATGTTAAAGTTGTAGGAGACAACCTGGTCCTCAGTATAACCCAGGATGCCCTTGAGGGAGCCCTCTGATGCCTGCTTCACTACCTTCTTGATGTCATCATATTTGGCAGCTTCCTCCAGGCAGCAGGTTAGATCCAAAACCGACACATTGGGGGTGGGAACACCAAAGGCTATTCCAGTGAGCTTCCCATTCATCTCAGGGGTGACCTTGCCCACAGCCTTGGCAGCACCAGTGGAAGCTAAAGGGACCATCCACGTCTTCTGGGCAGCAGTGATGACATGGACTGTGGTCAGGAGTCCCTCCACAATGCCAAAGTTGTCATGGATGACCTTGGCCAGGGGGGCTGAGAAGTTGGTGATACAGGAGGCATTGCTGACAATCTTGAGGGAGTTGTCATTCTTATCATGGTTCACACCCATCACACACATGGGGGCATCTGCAGAAGGGGCAGAAATGATGACCCTCTTGGCTCCACCCTTCAAGCGAGCCCCAGCCTTCTCCCGGTAGTGAAGACACCGGTGGACTCCACAACATACTCAGTACCATCACCCCATTTGATGTGGCAGGATCTCAATCCTGGAAGATGGAGATGGACTTTCCATTGAGGACAAGCTTCCCGTTCTCAGCCTTGACTCTGTCTTTGAACTTGGCATGAGTAGAATAATACTGGACCATGTAGACCATGTTGAAGTCAATGAAGGGGTCATTGATGGCAACAATATGCACTTTGCCAGAGTTAAAAGCAGCCCTGGTGACCAGGCACCCAATGTGGCCAAATCTGATCACTCCAACCTTCACCATCCTGTCTCAGGGTTGTGGCTGGCACTGTGCAGAAAGAGCGGCTGTCTGATGAACAGGAGGAGCAGAGAGCCTGATGTTTCTTTCTTTCCATATTTAACCCAGCTGTGTATGCAGTATTTTGGGACACCCTATATATGCATGAGTATATGTGTGTGTATATATAATATTATATTAGTTTGCTAGGGCTGTCGTTACTTAATATCACAGGCTGAGTGGCTTAAAAACAGACATTTATTTTCTCATAGTTTTGGAGCTGAGAAGTTGAAGATTGAGGCAGAGCAGATTGAGTGTATACTGAGGCCTCTTTCCCTGGGTTGTATATGGTTGCTTTCTCTCCAGGCCCTCACATGGTCTTCCCTCAGTGTGTATGCATATCCCTAGTGTTTTTCTGTGTGTGTCCAAATTTCCTTATCTTACAAGGAAACCAGTCATATTGGATTAGGGCTCACCCCTAATGGCCTTATTTTACCTTAATCATCACTTTAAAGACCCTGTTTTCAAGCACAGTCCAATTCTGACGTATTGGAGGTTAGAACGTCAACATATGAATTTTGAGGAAACCCTCAGTTCACAGTTTATAAGGCCCTGTGACAATGAGATAAGGCAGGGTGCAGTGTGGTGTATCAATGGACATGATGGGCTTTGGGTCCCTGTAACCTGGGGTTGTTTCTGTTTTGTTTTGTTTTTACAAAAAGCTCCAATATAACCTGGGTTTTAATCCCAAGTCCTTTGCCAGTTTTCAACTGTGTAGCCATGAGTTCATCACTTGACTTCAGTTTCTTCCTCTGTAAATTGAAGACAAGAGGGCTTTCTTGGCAGGTTAGGGTGCAGATTAAAATAATCTATGTGCACGGTGTAGCACAGGGCCTGCCCCTTCATAGGAGCTCAGAAAAATGTTGGCGCCCTTTTCCCTCACTGTCCTGAGAGAGTTCATGGGGCCGTGCTCTCTCAGGTAGAGGCAGACATACATACAGATAATTCCACTAGAATTATCTAGTGCCATGAGGGCTGTGTGCCACCATACATAACAAAAGAGTTTGTTTGCTTGAGTGTTTTTGGTATGAATTTTACCAGGATATTTCTGTAAGAAATAGGCACCCAGATCACAATTCTATAGGAAATCATTAGCTCAGTCTAAAATTAAAAAAAACAAACGTTTAAAAATGGTATGTCATGTCCAAATTATCAAGGTAAAGAAAAACTGAGGAATGGCAAGCCAAGATATTTTATTCCACTGCAGTAGGCAGCCCCTAACAAGTCCATCAATAATCCCCGCCTCCTGGTGTTCACCCTCTTGTTTAATCTCTGCCCTCTTAAACATGGGCTCACTTAGTGATTCCCTTCCAACAAACAGAATATGGCAAAAGTGGTGGGATGACACTTCTGAGACTGAGTTACAGACAGACTGTGGCTTTTGTCTCCATCACTCTCTGGAGCATCCCTCCCATCCCCCCCACTCCCCTCTCTCTTTCTGTTTCTCTGTCTCTTTCTCTCATTACTAGATGCTGCGTGCAAAGAAAACCCAGGGGTCTGCGGAGAGGCCCACGTGATGTGAAACCATGTGAGTGAGTTGACGTGGAAGCAGATCTTCTAATGCTGCCACAGACACATGAGCAGGCTTGGAAGCGACTCTCCAGCCCCAGCTGAATCTTGACATGATTGCAGCCCAGCCAACATCTTTACTGAAACCTGAGCCAGAGGCACTCAGTGAACCTGCACCTAGATTCCTGACCCACAAAAAAGAGAGATTATACATGTTTGTTAGTTTAAGCTGCTAAGTTTTGGGGTAATTTGTCACACAGCAATACATCAGTACTATGCCCAACTTGGAACAAATGTGTGTTTTTCTAAGCACAGGGATATTTGCACTTCATTAAACTCGAGTATTTTAATAATATAATGGAAATCTATGTTTTATTTCTTTCTTTATTAAGGACTTTGCATATATATATATATATATATACCATTAAAAAAAGAAGAGGAAATCTAATCAGAGGATGACTTTAATTTAAAAAAATATATATATATTTTTTTCATTTCAGAGAGGAAGGGAGAAGGAGAGAGAGAAGTATCAATGATGAGAGAGAATCATTGATTGGCTGCCTTCTGAATGCCCCCTACTGGGGACTGGGGATTGAGCCCACAACCTGAGCATACACCCTGACTGGGAATCAAACCATGACCTCCTGGTTCATAGGTTGATGCTCAACCAATGAATGAGCCACAACAGCTGGGCAAATATATATATATTTTTTGCTTAGTAGAATCATTGGGTGAAATGCTGTTAGACTTAATAAAATAAAAAAATAAGCAAAGGTATCTTATTTTTACCCACTAGGAAAGCAGTCAGGCATGGCATGGCGTGACATTGTGAAAAACACTGAGTACCACAGTAATAAATCACAACACAATGTAGGATAAAACTAAGGCCCAACACAGCATAATGTAGGCTCCACGCTCACAAATGAGGTCTGTGCACAGAACGCTGGCTGCTCAGAAGGGGGTTAGAAGAAAGCATAATGAAAGGATCAAGAAAAGAAGGATCTATATAACTGAAAACAGACATTTAACTTTTTATGCTACTAGGGACAACTGCAAATGAATTCATCATCCGCGGTTTTTAAAGATAGGGCACGAAATATATAATGGCATTAATACATTGATTGTATGTGGTGTTTTCTTGTCTGCTTTTTTCACAGCTGTCATATCTATTCTATGCTGCCTCATAGGTGTGAATTAGTAGAGATTACATGTTTTTGTGCCCCATTTTACAGATGAAAAACAGAGAATTGGCTCTACCATCTTGGGAACACAGATAAACTAAACCACATCTCATTGCAATAATTGGATAATTTTAGTTTATATCTTATAAAACAGTCCCCCCCTCTCTCTGTATCTCTCTCTCTCTCTCTCTCTCTCTCTCTCTCTCTCTCTCTCTCTCTCTCTCTCTCCTATCCCCACCCATCTACCTTCCCATCCATCTAGTTTCTGTACTTATCTAAAGGTAAGCTATCTGATCATTTCAACTCTCTAACTCTCTCTAAGGCAGTCATGGCCCAAAAGTTAAGGCAAAAGATTCTCAGCATTGGTTAAAATAGCTGCCAAAGACACTAAAACAGACCCTGATGTAGGAATGCTGGACTCTAAGGGGATCTCAGACTTTCTATGCAGAACCTATGGATCCTTATTTTAAACACAATGCTAACAAGTTTGGTTTGGTTCGTGTTTTTTTTTTTTTTATTTGTAAGACCAGACGGACAGAGGAAAGACTGAACAATGGTGGTGAGAGGCTGACACACAGGGAACAACCTGACAACAAGAAGGGATGATGAAGGAATCGAAAAGCAACCCTGGAACCAGAGAAAACAGGTTTTTGGACACTTTTAAGTTGGTAATAAACATTATGACCTGTTTCAGAGTGCTCTGCAATAAATAATGCTCATAATTATCACCCCCAAATCATTAATATGTCAAAATAAGGCCAGCACAGTTAAGGAGCAGGCGTATCTTGAGTACTTATTTTGTAGCAAGAACTGTGCTGGGTGCTTTACAGACATTATTTCTAATCCTGAGGTTTTGGAGAGAGGAAAACGAGACCTCCAGAGTTTAAGCCACTTTCTTAAGGTCATAGCGATGTTAATGAGTGTACATGAGCTAGGACCAAACTCGGATTTCTCTGATTGAAAACCACTCTGTCCACCATTCCATATTCCCTGAAAGATGCCATGGGAGCTGATTTTGGTAAACAGTAACAACACCAAAACACCCAAAAAACAAACTATGCTTTAGAGCCTAAGGGTATAATTTGCTAATGTGGAAACCCAATCAGTCCTGTGTTACCTGTTATTCCTCCTAAATATCAGGTAACTAAAGTGTTAATCTTTGTGGACTTTTTGGTGGGGAAAGAAGTATATTTTCTGCTCCACATGAGCAGAATTTTTAAAAAGTGAAAATTATACAGCAGCAGAACAGACTGCTTTGTTAGAAATGAGGTTCCCATCTCTGACAATATTGTAGCCGTTACTATTTAACTATAGTAACGGCTACAATATTGCTGGAGACCTTATTTCTATCCAGACAAGGAAATGGGTCGCTAAGAATTTACCACGTTTCTAAGAATCTGCATCTCAAAATCCCTTTTCTTCCTAATATGCAGTGTTTCTAACAACTCTTAAGTGGTGAAGAAAGACTTGCTATTAGATGAATTATCACTCTTTAGAGCACAAAAATAGTGAGTTCAACCCTCTTGGCAGTTGCATTTAGCTGAGTAATTTTTTGTGTCTTTAATTATTTGGTGTCAAATGGATCACTTCATGTTCAATGCTTAATTAGCAAATCTTTATCATCCCCAAATACTTTGTGCTTAACATTTATTAAAACCCTTATTTTCAGTGAGACAAACCTCATTTACCATCTGAAATATAATTGTTGTAACATTTTGTAGATAGAAGTTATGAACTAATAATATACAGTGCTGTTTGAAATCATCATTCCTTATGTTATACTTTGAAATTAATTTTTCCTTTTGATTTTTAATGCATTTCTCTTGTTCTATTCAAAGAACGGTAGGGTGCCCTCCTAGTGATAATTTTGACCAGTCATTTTAAATTGCTATTTAAAATGAACTGAGTAGTGTTTCATATGAACATTTCTATTAAATTTCCCATGATGTTACTTATGATTAATAAGTAACTACAGTGGTTAAAAAAAAAAAGCTGAAGGAATATATAATCAAACATTTTATATCTTACTTAAAACAGATGAAATAAACCTAAAGCATCTATGTGAGTAAAGATAAATACTTGTAAGAGGAGTTTCATTGATTAATACATTTAGCTATTCATTCCAGGGCTGGTTTATCTACTAGGCTCAATAGGCATAATGTGAAGGATTCACAATGCTTTTAAGTACACATGAGCATGTTTTATTTAAAAATCAGAAAGAAAAAATAAATAAATAATAAAAAAATAAAAATCAGAAAGAAAAACACTTGAGGTCAAAGTTCATTATATGTTTTTAACATGTAGTATTAAATATTTTATCATATAATATTATATATTCAGCTTTATATCAATACATCTATAAAATATAATTTAAAAAATTAATGAAGAAAATGGCCTACAAAAGCAAAAGTGCCCAGGTCCCATGCAGTCATTCTAACAAGATTTACTGAGCTTCCTACTATTTGTCAGGGACTGTACTAGAGCTGGTTCATGTGTGGGGTAGAGGGGAAAGTGGAGTAAAGTGATAGGCTGGATAAAATAAAGAGGACCCAGCTTTTGTCCCCAAGGAACTCATGAATTCCTAATTAGTGGAGAGAAGATGTGACTCGATTGTTACAATGCAGTGTGGTGAGTGGTATTCTAGATATGGACAAGATGCATAGGAAGTACGGAGGCGGCAGTGACCAGCTCTGCCTGGTGGCACTGGTGGAAGGAAGGATTCATATAGCACGTAATAGTTACATGGAGTCTTGAGAAATGAGATGGATTAATAAGGAACTAATGAGGGAGGCTATGTTCTTGGCAAATAGATGGCATGTGCAAAGGCCTTGGCATGTGATAGGTCTTGGTATTTTCCAGAAACTGCAGATAGTTGATTGTGACTTCGCAGAGTATATGCAGGTACCCTGGGGGTTATAGAAAAGGTAGGTAGGGTCCAGAACAAGAAAGGACCTGGGTGCCATCATTGCCATGCCAATGAGATTGCATTTCATTCTATAGGATAAAGGCTACATTTCTTAGCCTTGTCCTCAAACACTTTCACCATCTGGTTCCCACCTATCGTACCATGTCCCAAGATGCTCCACCAATATGCTCCACTGCCACCCACCCACATGGATTTAGTTTCCCACTTCTGCTCTCATGCACGTGGCCTTCCTTTATCTGAATTTCATGCCATCCTTCTTGCAAAACAGCCATCTCAACAGGGATTTCCTCCCTGAAGCCACCACAGCCCCAGGCAGCACAGTCACAAATTCAAGACAATTCAGAGCTGAGAAGAAACTTTGGGATTATCTAGTCCTTAACCTTCATTTTACTGATACAACCGAGGCCCAGCGGGATCAAGTAACATGTGCCCATTTCTATAGTCAGTGAGAAGTTGAAGCAAAATGAAACCTAGTTTGCCTGACTTTTGGTGGGAACAGTTCTGTAGCAATTGTCTTCACAATTCATTTGGTGATTAACCATGTACTGTCTTGACATGGCTGATGTCATCTTCAACTATTTAAATTTCACTGTTTGATTTGTTTATACCGTGATGCATTTTCCCAACCAAATGTTATTGCTCTATGGGCTGGAACTGCCTCTTACAGTGATTCCCTACAGGACCCGAAGCAGCGATTTGGCATATCAAGAAGCTCTTTCATAGTTAATAATCTGATTTAGTTTTTTCATCATCACGAAACAATTTGCCTACATTATAGAGCTTGCTAAACCTATGGCAAGATGGAAAACAGCAAATGTCTCAGTTTGAGTTTCCAAGAAGCAGGGACTGTGACATAGATCCTGTGCTCTTGACTTGAGGGTGCTCTCAAAAAATCCTGGGGGAGAGTGAGGGTCAGAGAAAGGAGAAAGCAAGTCTGGCCTTGGCCACCTGATCTTCTGGGGTTTCTGGAGCATAAATCACTGCAGAGTGGTCCAGCCTTGAGCAAGGAGACCAGTCTCTCCAACCTTGCTCACATCCAGGCCTTATCTGTGGGTTGTCCCATGGTGGTGATGGTGGAGGGGGTGAGGGGAGTGTAATCTCTTGGACTGCTAAGGAGACTTCTTTAAAAGGGGGATAGCTGTGAATCGTCGTTAGGCAACCAGCACAGCAACTTGGGATGGATGTACGGACTCAGTAAAGGAAATCTGGGCAGAACACCCACAGCATCTATTACCACTTTCATCTGGTAGACCACCCCACACTTCCCCCCAAAAAACAAGCCAAGAACACAAAACAAAACCAAAAACAGATGACAGAACCAAAGACTGATCTTCTCCATCTACATTTTGGCCTCTTCTATTAGAGTGTACATTTTCTCAAGTTATTCTCACAGAGCCTTCACCTAACCTAATGTCCATATTGACCCTTCCTCTAATAAAAAGACATGTAATGTACAAAGAAACATTCAGTTCTTCTAATGGCATGGTTTGCTACCTCAGAGGAATGTGGTCACTGCTGAGAAAAGGAAAAATACCCTAGATCTCAGAGATGAGGTCATTTCCAAGATTCCGAAGAACAAATACTGCAGTTTGCTATTATGCCTCTAAATAACAACTGAGAAAAACAGCAAGCCCCAAAATTGATCCCCATTCCCAGCCCTCCAAAAACACCAAAAAGTAACCTACAGATAATACTAACATAAATTAAATATGCCAAGGCCCATACCAATGGAGATTTGTTTTAAAGAAATGTCTGTTGGGTGCATAGGCACAGCTCTGGAATTAAACCACAACCTGCCAGCAGTGCAGGGTCTGGCTGTGTGACACGTCCAAAAGACACCTTCCCTTTGGACCTTAAAAGTAATTTCGCCAGTTCTGATCTTACTTTGAGCCCAGCAATTAGGAGTCCACCAGGTCTCTGCTGATTCAAATGATTTCATTCTGATCATTCTCACAAAGCAAGTTCACATTTTACTCAAGCATTGGAAACCTCACTTTATTCCAGTAATTCTGCCTTGCCTCCCACTGAGGGCCTGTATCTGCATTGGAATTTGGGCTTAGCAACCAAAAGAGGCTTTGTCCTTCCGAAAGCTTTCTCCAGTGGCTCCAGGCAGCAAGGAAAAGGCCTGGATCCACAGTGTGATTCCTTTTTCTGCAGTCTTCTTTACCTGCTGCTCCCGGGTTGATTTTTATCCTCCTTATTTTGTGTAGCTCTCCTAGTGTGAGGTTTAAAATTCAACTTTCCATTGGAAAAATATAGCAGGAGGCTCTTACAGATGGACTTGAGCACCTTGAAGGTTGGCTGGCATGCCGGCCCCTGTGCTGTCTGTATCCTTTAGTAGCCCCCAGACCAGATGCCAGGCAGTGCCTATGGTTTGGCACAGGATGCTAGGAATATAAACTTAGAGAAAGTAATTATTGATAACAACTTATCAGAAACAAGGGTCAAAACTTTCATATTGTCTACTGTTCTCTTGAATCTATACCTGCCTACATTATATTTAAAATATAGCAAACTCAATGCATTTAGCATAGAAAGGAAAACCAATTAACAAATGGGCACTCAAACATGCATCTCTGAGAAAGCATTTCATCACGAAACCTCTGTAATTACAATTCTTGAACCCTCAGATTGCATTGGAACTCATGAGAAATTAAATAAGCTGTCAAAATAACCTTCCTTAGCTTTCACTCCACTTTGCACATTTTTTAATATTAAAATTAATTAAAGAATCAGTTAGAGTGGGGTGATTTCCCCCCCCCCACCCATAACTAAGTACTAAATAAATGAGTTTTAACTAGAAGGTAATGGGTGAGAGGAAAGCCTTAGGTGACTTCAAATTTTCTAGCATGGGAGGTTGGAAGAAAAAGAGGGACATAAATGGGAGTTTGGGAAAGTGGACTAGTTTTGGTGGAAAGAAAATATTGATTTTGTATATGGTATATTTGAAATGACATGGGACATCCAAATGGAGATTCCATTTGGAACTCTGAGGTGATAAGAAATAGGACATGATGAAAACTTTGGGAGTCATTACCCCTGTGGATCTCTCCTAAATGTCACAGATTTATTTGTCCTCATCCATTTGTATTTAATAGAAAAAATCCTTGGCAGAGTAGGGATTACATAAGAGGCTCTAAATAAAGGAGGTTGTCCTGTTTAAGGACCATCGTGGGACAACCTCCTCAGCATATCCGCGAGGGCAAGGGGACAGCAGCTGAGTGACTCCTGCAAGCCCCACTCTATATGCTATTGCTTTTAATGGGTTTGTCCTGATGAGAATTCAGGAGATAGAAATTGTCCAATTTTCCTTCCCATTAAACTGATAAGGGGTGGTCACTGAGCCACTTGAAGCCCCAGGAGATTATGGGTTTTGGCTTCGCTAACCATGTGACTAAAGAAGGCACAGTTTCTGATAATTTATTATCTTAAGGTAGAGAAAGGGAATGGGGAAACTGTTAGTCTGGTCCTAATTCTGAACCTCAAGAGGAAATTGGTTGCCAAAGTGGAAATGATCGAATCCAGGGAGGACAAGTATCCAGGTCAACTCACCTTAAACTGATCACCACGAGTGAGGTGGTTGGGCCTCGTCAGATCGGTTCCCTGCACATCAGGAGAACTGGCCTTTTGAAAGGAAAGGAGAACAGAGAAGCTTAATTACACAGCAACGTTTTGAAAGGAAAGAAAGTTTAAGAGAGCTGGAAAAAATTCAATAATGGGATTTTAATTAGTGAGGTTCTCTATCCCTCCTGCTTTATTGAGGTTGAGTGGACAAATGAGTAATATATTTAAAGTGTATAATGTGATGATTTGATATCATATACATTAGGAAATCATTCCCTCTACCCAGTTCATTAACACATCCATTACCTCATATATTTACCTTTATTTTTAATGAGAACATTTAAGTCCTACTCTCTAAGCAAATTTCAATTACACAGTACAGTGTTATCAAATATAGACACCATGTTATACATTAGATCCCCAGACCGTATTCATGTTAATAAGGTGAATGTTTGTACCCTTTTACCAACCTCTCCCCATTTTTCCATCCCTAGCCCCTGGTAACCTCACAACTACATTCCAATATGAGTTTAACTTTTATATATTCAGATATTTATTTTAGATTTTACATATAAGAGATACCATGTGATATTTGTCTTTGTCTGGCTTATTTCACTGAGCATAATGCCTTCAAGGTTAATCTATGTTGTTGCAAATGACAGAATTTGCTTCTTGGTTATGGCTGAATAATATTCCATTATATATATTTATATTTTATATATATTTTTATTTATTCATTTGTGTATTGATGGATACATAGGCTGTTTCCATAAGTTGGCTATTGTGAATAAAAACTATGTAGTTTCAATTGATCTTAGAGAATGAAGAGACTTTACTAATGAAACTAAGAATAAATCAGAGAACAGAATATTTCTGACATGCCCAAATTTTAATGTATAACTTTTTACTAAAAGAGGCATAATTTATCTCAATGAATAAAATTCAATTTTCAGATTTGTTTAGTGGAATGGAGACTTCCAAATAGTGTACTCAACTTTTTATATCACATGGTGAAGGCTGAGGCTGAGAGTTGCTAAATGCACAGGTTCTTAGTGATAGAACAATGGCTATAACCAAATTTTTCTAATTCTTAGTTTAGGCCTTTCTCTGCCACATTGTGGCTTCTAAACATTAATCTGAGGATTCTGAGGTACCCAAAAGCTTTTCTGGAGGAAAAGGGGACCCTAAGTAAGCACATTCTTATTACACCCCACTCCTCACCACCTTGAGCCCCACTTTCAACTGAGAAATTTGCTTTCTGATTTATAAGTTTGGTAAAATAGGAGGATTTAATTTTTAAAGGTAGTTGTGCTAAAATGTTTGAAAATCTATGGCATTTCTTTGGTAATAGTTTATCAGATAAGAATATTGAAACATATTGTTTGTTAGTAAATGAAAATGATTAGAATGGATATATATATATATATATATATATATATATATATATATATATATTACAAATATTATTAAAAAAAACAACATAATCAGAGAGGAGACAGTGAACCCAAATCTATAAGAACTCCCAAAAGCATGGAGCTAAGAATGGATTGGAGTTTCTAAAAATGGTCATGAAAATGTGTTTTTTAGAAATTATATTTGGAGGAGGAGCATGGCTTTGCTAAATTTTGTTTCATTTTGTTTTGACTCAATTCTGATAACTAGACTTAATTCTCTTTGGATCTCTACCATATATGCAATTATCTAATTATGGCCTTAAATTTAAAATATTTTTAAAATATTTAAGCATGTTTACCCTAAACTCAATGAATTATAATCTAACAGTCATTTAGCTAAACACCTTTGAAAAGTAAGATTCAACTTTCAAACTCTCTGGTCAATGACTTGGCTAGAAAATGTAGGAAGTTTGGCACATTCTTTCAGGTGTTCCAGTTTCTTTCCTTTGCCTTTTTCAACTTTGTGCTCAATTAACAGAGTTCATGATGGCCCCTCAGATTCCGGGCTACTGCACCGTGTTAACAGTGAGCCGGACCCCATTTGATTTTCCTTTGGTTCCTTCTTCAGAGAATTCTTCCAGGGTTCTCTCTCTGTGACCAGCCAGCTTCCTGCTGAATCTACTTGTGCAGAGGTTGGATCATGCCAAGTCCTCGCATTACCGGGAACCTCCAAAATTTCATGCTCAGCACCTCTTGAACTTGCTCATGTTTATTTAGAAAACAATTTAGGTGCAACTGAAGAAGAAAATATTTCCTGTGACATATGCGAGAGGAATCTTCATGAGGATGATGGCTGGATTCCCGCCTTGGAAGAAAGCTGCTTGGACGTCAGAGCCAGGGTATTCCATTTTGTTCTTCTGAAGCTCGTCATGCCCTTTGTTCTGGATTGGTGCCTAATGTACTCAGAGGCTTGCCTTGTGTGAAATGCAGGCTGCGGCATCAGTGGATATACCCTGTGCTTTCCCCACTTTTGTGTATTTCACTCCTCTGGCTCAGACTCTGCCCATGATTTCACTCATTTGACTTCAAGGTAGCCCCCTCTCCCCTTTCGTAACATCTGATAACTAGTGGGGGGAATAAAAGCCCCAGTCCTTCACCCCAGCTCTGAAGGCCAGAGTTTCTCTTATAGTTGGTTGAGTCCTTTAGACCTAATATAGTTGGTTGACTGCCTAGATTTCCCTCTGCCCTATCCTGCTTCCTCTCTCCCACCACTGATGACATCCCAACAGAATTCCTTAATAAACATCTTGGTCACTAATCTCTGTGTCAGAGTCAGCTTCCCGGAGAAACTAATAGGCCATGGAGTTCGAGGGAGCCCTGTAAATGACATTCTTCTTCCTTGTATGAATTCTGAGCATTTCCCAAAATAAGACAAAAGAATAAGAGATATTGGGAACCTAAATATCAGCTATTACTGGAAAGGCTGATACTGAAAACATGTGACATATAACCATGGGCTGTGTTGCCTCCTCCTGAATAATAGATTTGGACTCATTTATCTCCATAACAGCACTAAGCACAAGAATGACCCCATAGACACAAAACCTGCTCTTATAAATGCACAGTAAGAAGGAGTGGGGAGGGCAGGGCTACTCACGCCCAGATCTTGCAACTTGCACTCTGCCTGTAAGCACCTCTTATGAAGAGGAGTGAGGTGTGCAGAGAGTGCAGAGGAGTGAGGTGTGCAGAGAGAGACCAGGGTGCTTACCATTGTGGTCTTCCCTCCCCATGAAGGGAATACCAGGCAGCAGCTCCCCACTCTTCCCTGCTCACAGAACAACTATAGAACCCAGTTTCTGGTTTTAGGAGCTGGGGAGGCCAGAGTAGTGGCGTGGCTGGGAGGCCCTCAGTACCGGGTAGCTGATGTGCTTGGCATTCGCCTCTGTCATAGGTATAGTCAAAAGAAATAGTGGCATGACCTACTGCACTCTTTGGGATGGAAAGCACGAAAGCAAAAAGAATTTTCAGTGCCTAAGTCCAGAACTCCAGGATGAATTCCTTTGCTACTCCTCCTGAGCTGGATTGCTCCTGTGTCCATTTTGATGGGAATGCTTTTCAATGAAGGAGAACCTCCATCCCTATACACATATTCACACAAGTAAAGAAAAATGCTTATTTATGTATATATCAATAATAGTGGAAAGATATGGGGAAAAGAAAGAAATAAGAAAAAGACTGACTTCTATTTTTTCTCCTAGATTTGTTATAAAAACAATAATATTAAGAGAAAATAATTATATTTTACCAAACTTTTATCACTTCAACATGTTTCGCATTTTTATCATGTTTTGTCCATAAATCTTAGTATTTTGCAAACACAATTTGGAACACTTTTCTGTTTTGCTACTTGGTCTTTTTAGTGATCACTTTTAGTGTTATATTAGCAATATTCCATCTCATTAATTTACTGTAATTTATTTAATTATTCAGTTTCTACTGGATATTTAAAGTGTTTCTAAATTTTGCAATGATAGATACATCTTTTAAAATTAGCAGACATAAATATGATGCAACAAGTAATTTAAAAATTACTCACTTCTATTATTTTTACAAAGGCACAAGCCATAAATACATCTGAAGTCCTAGAATAATGGAATTTTGAGTTGTACACTGAAAGATGGGCGGAGCCTGGTGGCACTTGCTTATCACCACACTTACATCTCTCTGTACTGTGCTTGGTGATGGGAATGTGAACTCCTTCCTGGCAGTGACCATGTTGTGTAACTCTCTGGAAGGCTTGGTGGAGTGTCAACCACATAGGAGGCACTCAAGAAATGTTGGTGCAATAACACGATTTAATAAAAAATAATGGGATTGGACAGACAAATCTGGATGGCCCTGGACACATTTTCTTCCTCCTTTGGGTATCTTAGCAGAGAGCTGGCTCAGCTTGCTGAGAGAAAAGGCCTTTGGTTGATGCCAATGGTCCTGCAGAGCAAAGCTCTTTGTTCCCAGGGACCTCAAATGAAGACCGCGATCTTTGGTCCATAGACTCGTTAGCCATATTTCTGAGAGTAGAGTTCCTTTCCTACCTTTCTTAGAGAAGCTTGGTGTTGTCTAGCTAACCTGTAAACATGTGCCACAGTACAGGGCAGGCAAGCTTGTTCTCTTTGGCTGTGCTCCTAGGAGCAAGTCCAGCATGCTGACTGAGGCTGTCCCTTCTTTGCTGAAACTATGACCATAGTACTTTTACAAAGCCTACACCCAGCCTATGTTATGAAATAATACAATTCAGGGAGCAGTGTGCATTCTGCTGCTTATCTGTTTCTGAGCTTTTCTTAAATAAACCCATGTTATATCTGTACTGTGTAGCATGAAGGACCCCCTTACATGGCAAGGAGAGAGAAATAAAGCCATAGAAGATAAATAGTTAAACTTTAGAAATAGATTTAAGCAAGACTCAGATCCAGAGACAAAAAGAGAAACTAACCAAAGCACAAAAGACGGGAGAAAGATAATCATAAATAGATTTTAAATTAGTGGAACTCAAGTTATACTAGCAATAGCAATGCTTAGACTGTGACGTTCACGCAAAGGTGGACAAATAGACTGATGAGACTGAGTAAAGAATCCTGAAACATACCTACACATGTATAGTCACCTAATCTATAACAAAAATATCACTGCAATTCAGTAGAGGGAGGAAGGATAGTCTTTTTGGTAAAGGTGTAATCCTATATACTAAGAGGCTAATATGTAAATAGACCGAATGGTGGAACAACGGAACAATCGAACAACTGGTTGCTATGACGTGTGCTGACCACCAGGGGACGTGCACCGAACATGGCAGTCATCAGCCATGGTGGGATGGTGGAGCAGGTGAATGGGGGCGCTAGACCAAGGTGGGGTGCCAATCGCTGTCATCAGGGCAAATCTCTGGTGGTTGCTGAAAATTCTTTGCTCCTGCGCACCGCGGTCCCCGCCCCCTCCCCGTGCTTGCACCTGATGCTGGCGCTGGCCCTGCTCACACCCGTTGCTTGCACCCACTGCCAGCGCCTGGCACCGTCCCCGATTGCTTGGCACTGTCAGCGGGTGCGAGCAGCGGCTGCTGGCCCCAATTGCTCCTCCGGGCTTCTCCGCCTCCCTGTGCTCCTGAAGGGAGATCAGGGCTGGCAGCCGCCGCTCACACCCACTGCTGGTGAGGGTGCCGCTTGCTCCTGCTGCTGGTGCTGGAGCTGCTGCTCGCACCCACTGCCGGCGCCGGCCCCACTCACACCTGCTGCTGGTGCCTGGAGCCAGTCCTGATTGCTTGGTGCCATCAGCAGGTGTAAGTTGGGTGATAGGGGCAGCAGCTGTCGCTTGTACTTGCTGCTGGTGCCGGCACCAATTGCTTTGCACCTTCAGCAGGTATGAGCGGGGTCAGTGCCATCAGCATGTGAGAGCAGTGGCAGCAGGAGCGAGGCTGCTGGCAGACAGGTGACTGGGGGGGGGGGGATGCAGCAGGAGGGGCTGGGCAGAGGCATGGAGGATGAGCTGAGACCCACCCCTGTGCCTACCACAGCCTCACAGCCCACAGTTCCTTTAAAGGTGCACAAATTTGTGCCCTGGGCCCCTAGTGGGATATCTAAATGGACACACACAAATATTTTTGTGTGTGGGATGGATAAACCTAAATGTAACAGGTAAAGAAATAAAGTTTCCAGAAGAAGACACAGTAGAATCTCACAACTTTGGGATAGGCAATTATTTCTTAAAGTGGACACAAAAATATACTCACCATAAAAATAAGAGATTGATAAATTGGTCTTCAATAATATTTTAAACTCCTTTAATAAAAAAACACACACCATTAAGCCCAGCCAGCATGGCTCAGTGGTTGAGCGTCGACCTATGAACCAGGAGGTCACGGTTCGATTCTCAGTCAGGGCACATGCCCGGGTTGCAGACTCGATCCCCAGTGTGGGGCTTGTAGGCAGCAGCCAATTAATTATTTTCTCTCATTGATGTCTCTATCTCTCTCTCCTTCTCCCTTCATCTCTGAAATAAATATATTTTAAAAAAAGAAAAAAAAACCATTAAAAGAGTAAAATTGCAAGCGTCAAAAAGAATTAATTGACAATATATGTATTCAACTAGAACTTGTAACCATGATACAAGTAAAATCTTACATATTCCATTTTTTTAAAATGGTACAGACAACCTAAAGAAGGGCTGCGTGAAAACACACACATAAGCATTTCACAAATGAGAGTATCACAGAGGCAACAGGGCTATAGAAAGTTGGGCACTCTCATCTGCAAAGTGCAAGTCAAAACCACAATGAAATGCCACTGCATGCCACAGTTACTACAGTTCAGCAAACTGACAATAGCAAGTGATAACAAGGATAGGGGGCAACTGGAACATTCATTTTTGTAAATATGTTTTTGGGTATTTTAATTGATTTCAGAGAAGTAGGGAGAGGGAGAGAGAGATAGAAACATCAATGATGAGAGAGAATCACTGCCTCCTGCATGCCCCCTACTGGGGATGGAGCCCTCAACACGGGCATGTGACTTGAACAAAATTGAACCATGACCTACCAATTCATAGGTCAATACTCAACCACTGAGTCACACAGGCTGGGCTATATTTTAATGGGACTGTAAATTGGTCATTTACAATGTAAGAAAACATTTTGGCAATATATATTAAAGCTAACTATATACCTATCTTATGACTCAACTATTCCATTCTTAGTTAAATGCCCAAAATTATACTGTATTATAGTACATGAACTGTAATGTACTATATATACCATTCATAGCAGCTCTATAAATCATCATCATCAAAACAAGAAACAACCCCAAAAATCTACTTACAATTGAATGGATAAACAAATTATAATATCTATAATAATAAAAGCATAATATGCAAATTGACCAAATGACTGAACAGCAGAACGACCGTCTGGACCACCTTTCAGACGACCACACTATGACACCCACTGGTGCCAGGCCAGCCAAGGCAGGTGTGATGTGATTGGTTGGGGGGCCTGGCCATCTCCCCATGATCGCACTGCAGAGGGAGGCCCAGGCCACAGGCTGGCAGAGCAATTGATCAATTGAGGGGCAGGGGGGCTCCATGATTGCCCCAAAGAGGGAGGCCCAGCCCACGGACCAGCAGGCAGTGGAGGGTGGGTGGAGCCTCCCTCTGCGGGATGATGCATCATGGAGCCCCAGCCAGGTGGGCGGGGCCTACCTCTTTGGGGCGATCGATTGCAGGGCTCCCGGACTATGAGAGGGCACAGGCTGGGCTGAATTTCATGCACCAGGCCTCTAGTATTAATATAATAGAATACTACATAGCAATGCAAATATGCACTATTGCTACCTGCAACAATGTGAATAAGTAATACAAATATAATGTTGAGTAAAAGAAGTCAGATACAAAAAAATACATACTGTGTATGATTTTTATGAAGTTTAAGAATGGGCAAGACTTACTTATGGTGACAAAAAATCAGAATAGTAATTGTCTCTAGGGGTGGAATATTGACTGTGAAGGGCCATGAGGGAGGTTTTGATAAATGCTGGAAATGTTCTATGTTTTCATCTTGGTGATGATTACATGATGTATAAGTAAAAATTTATTGACCCATTACTTAAGATTTTTGTATTTACTATATAACATATTCAACAACAATAACAAAAGTTGGATTTTTCTTAATCTCATATTACAAACTTTCACTAATACACACTACCAAAGATCAAAATTGTCTGTCTTATCCTATTCGTCATTTCAGGATAACACTCTAGTGTATAGCAGCTACAGGGTTGCTCAGGTGCAGTAGCTTGTGACTAAGGAAAGCCAAGTTGTGGCTTAGTCAAAAACTTGACTGTATCTATAGTGACATAATAATCCAGACCAGATTACTTACTTTGGCCAGATTCCCATTAAGTCCAGATAATGGGGTGTTACTATGTACATTGTTTTACTTAATGTTTGGTTCTTACACAGGCATTCTCAGCCTCTTCTCCCTTCATCAATAGAATTGTGGGGTCGTCTCACTTCTGCTAGATTACTGCTATACCCAACTCCAGCCCCAAATTCACCAATTTAACCTATAGTTCTCCTGATGAATTATGCACTGGATTTCACACACTGTCTTTCTTTCATTCTCCATCTATAGTCTTAATGTTGTATTCTCTTTTCTTAACATTGTTTAACCATCTGTTAACCCAGTCTTCTGCCTCAGGGGGTTAGTGAGGAGAAATGATTTGAAGGTTCTGCTGAAGTGCTTTACAGTTGGGGACAGTCCATTAATTGTTGATTTTGTTTGTATTCAGCATTCTGCTTCTATCTGTGGTTTTAATTGATGTGAGCATGCCCAGGGGCTTGAGCTGGACCCAGCTGTATAAATCAAACAAATAAATAAATAAACAAACAAATAAATGAAGTAAATCTGCCCTGGAATAAATAGATAACCGCTTTCTCAATCTTTTTTTTGTTTTTGTTTGTTTTTTCCCCAACAGTGCTTGTAAATGTATCCTGAGGCTTATATGTGAGCAAAGTATCCAACGTTTAAAGAAATAAATAATAAGCTTCCATGGCTAAAGGTGCAATCACATAACTGTCTACACCCTTTCATTGTAGCATAGAAGCTATGGGAAGATTTGGAGTATTTCCATTGACCTCATTCCACTCACCCCTTTATTTTGGATTGATCTGGGGTTGCCATTGCCTCTGATAGTTTCTTTCAAAGGTAAAGCAAAAGCAAAACAAAATGAACAAGCAAAATGTGAAAGGAAACAGACTCTCAATAAAGAAGTACCATCCAGAGGGCAATGGAGAATTCTAAAGAACCAATTCTCTTACCTAACAGGGGAATGAATGGTTGAGATCTGATGAAGTTCAAATGTAGGCTAGTGAGCAGGCACAGAATCTGCTGGAGCAGAGAGCAGAATGTGAGCAAGACGAAGATGTTCACATCTGGACAGAGGCTTCACACGTGCTTGTGAGCTTCTGCCCTTGTGTGTGAACAACACACCCCACTAGTGGCTGCTTCCTAGACCGATGTCCCAGAATGAACAGCAAAGTGAGGCTGACTGAACTCGGACTTGACACCCAGCCACAAATGGTCATGAGTTAAAAAGAAAGGTTTGTTGTTGTGAGGCACTAAGATTTGAGATTGTATTTTACTGTGGGAAAAACTATCTAATACAGGGACCATGCTTCCTCCACTTTCCAGAGATGGAATTATAAAAACTTAGAATTAAGGAAGAGTCTTGCTGATGGCATCTGATTTCCTATATCTCCACATCCCACCCTGGTGCTGGCCACACTGTCTGCAATATTGGGAGACAAGCTAAATTTCAGAGGAAGGTTCTGAACGCTAGAATTGTTTCCTCTTGTGTTGATTGCCATATGTTGGGGAGGCAGTTTAACATATTCAGACAGACACGACTTTGATCAGTGGTTCTGCTATTTACCAGTTTTGTGGCCTTGAGCTTTGAACCCCAATTTCTTTATGTGATTGAATAGAAATATACTTCATAGGATTATGTAAGCTGGTATATATGCCTGACACATAGTAAGCACTCAAGAATGGTTATTACTCTTTTCCCTTTGGACGTCATAATCTAATACATCTTCTATAGAGTAAAAGTTAAAATATTGTGACACTTATTCAGCCAGTGTTTTTATACAATTACTCCTCTGAGCCTTAGTTTAATTAATTTTATCCAGATTGGATCTGTTCTGGTTATACATGTCTTACTGGGCCAGCCAGTGGCTAGTTTTGCAGATCCTAATTCTGCCACCTAATGCATTCACTATAATTCTCAGCTTTGTATCAACCACAAATTTGATCAGTATGTTGTCCATTTCCTCATCCTGATTGTTAATAAATATACTGCAGGTGTTTCATTAGCTAGACTCTTGGAGTCCTTTGGAGTTGTAAGCGCACGTGTATTCACACAACACTCAGATGTTCAAAAGAAATGTAGGTTATTTCTAATAGCTGATCTAATCTTCCTTACGAGCCTCCCACCCCAGTGTGTTGCAGGTAAAAATAGCTTTACTTTAAACTTTCCAGTCCAACATATCTCAGAGTTTATGAATTTAAATAGTTTTGTTTTGAACTCAGCCTAGAAGGGGTAAACTTTTTGGATTTGATTTCCTCCCCGGCTCTTCTTCCAGATGGCACCTGGGTAGCTTAAGTGACCTTGTGGACATGGGCTGCTGGCGGGTGGGGGGTTGGGTGGGCATGTGGGCTCTGCAACCTCATGCTAGTCCTTGGGCTGGTCTCCACTGTGGTGGTGGTCGTGGTGGGTGCTCGATTCATTGAGTGTGCCGTGGTGCTGTCAGCTGTGGTGTAGTAGTCCTAGTCCCACCCTCTGCTGTTGTCCACACTGGTGTTTATGGCTGATGCAACTCAATGTCCAGTCTCCTTCAGAGTTAAATCTTTCTGAGAGCTCAGTTACTTCCTTTGCCAACTTGGACCCACTTTGTTCCATCCTGGTTGTGTGGACCTTGTAAGATTTAGCTCTGACTCCCATTGGGTCTCAGTTTCAGAGGTTCCTTCTATACCCTTTGACCACAGAGTCACTGTATACCTTTTGCTCAATCACCACTGAGATTTTCTGATAAGTTCTAGATTCCCTACTGGGGAAACTGAAGAAACTTCTGATTAAGAGCATGGACTCTGGGTCTGATGTCCAACACCACCACTTACCAGCTGTGTGACCTCAGACAAGCTACTTCATTTGCTCATCTATAAAACGGGGTTAAAAAATATGCCTGTCTTCTAGGTAGGATCTTTGTGAGGGTTATGTGAGTTGATATATGTAAAGTGCTTAGAATTGTGATTGCTAAGCACAGTGTACATGGTTGGTAAAGTATTAGCTAGCAGAAAACTAGAAAATAGGATGTGGCAAGTTATTTAAACTCTCTCTGGTTAAGTATTCCCATATGTGAAACAAAGAGCGGAATAACCCCATCATAGGTTTCTTGTAAAAATTGAATGATTTAATATGTAAAGGAATAAGAATACAGTTTGGCAAAAAATAGGTCCTTATCAGAGCCATTGTTTGTTTTGTTGTTCCCAGGCCATAGGAGAGCCCAGGCAGCCAGGAGTGTCAACTCAGATTCATTCTGTCTACCATGCAGCAGTTGTCCTAGTAGGTGGCTGGGGCAGTTTTTGAGAATGGGACAAAAGTCCATCCTCTGCCTGAATTTAGCTTCCCCCACAATCTAGTGTAATGCCACTCCCCTCCCAAATGTCAGCCTTCAGTCATGCCTTTCCCACGACTAGCTTCTACTTCCGGTCTCCTATTCCCTTCAACCCTGCCCAAAGGGGATAATCTCCCTTCTTCAATTTCTGGAAGGTACTTCCCTTGAGTAAAACTCTTATCAAGTTGCTTATGTCTGATTCTGTTTGTATGTTAATGAAAACTTAATAAAATCAGGATACTTTTTTCTCTCCATATAAATTTGATTCTCAAGTCTACTTCCAGCCTATTGACTCAAAACATAAATCAGTTTTGAAATGATGACCCTCGAATGGGTAAGTATTAATTTAATGAGGGGAATTCACAAAATAATGGGGTATATGGGGGATGAAATATTATATGAAAGTATTTTTTAAAATATCTTGGTGCAATTAACAATGATGTCATTTAAGAATTCCTCTGACACCTTCTTTTTAGCTGCTAGATCACCACTGGGGAAATGTTCCCTAGAGTGGCTGACCAAGGAGAATGATGAGTTTTATTATCACAAAACATCTGGGTTCAGGATTTATTTCCTGTGTCTGCAGTAAAGAAATGGAAAATAATATTAAGTGAGTACCTTGTCAATGCCATGCACTATACTTGGGATTTATATATATTCATTCAGTCAGGGTCACTCATTGAGCCTCTTATATATCTCATGTGGTACCAGGGATATAGTGGTGAAAAAGCCATTCTCATAGAACTCACAATAGCTCTATGTGGTGGTATTATTGTTATATTTATTTATAGAAGGAAAGAATGAGGTGTTGGAAGATTTAAACACCTTAGTTGATTTCATGGAGTCAGTAAGCTGTAGATCTGGGACTCTAACTCCAAGGTCCATACTCTTTCCACCTGGTTTAGTGGTGAACCTAACTATTGCAGTGGGTGGACAGAGATTCCAGTGATGTGTGTTCTGGAATCTATGAGAGGAAAAATATAAAGAACACTCTGCAATTTAATGCAAAATTATGCTTGTGTGTGGATATGTGCATCTTTTTCCTGGAGAGGATCTGTAGCTTTCATCAGATCCTCATAAAAGCCCTGTCAGTAAAGAGCTGTTTTTTCCTTGAGTGTTTGCAGATAACTTCATCTTGCAGATAACTTACCATTGCTCCAAATGTGTATTTTCCAGGTCCACTGGAGGGCACAATTTTAAGCAAACAAGATTGCTGAGTAGTAATGGAGAAACACAAAAGATGGGGAGAAAGTGGCTCTAAAACTTGATGCTCAAATAAGTAGAGTCATTTGTATAGACCAACTCTAACCACCCAAAGGGTAGGATCACCATCTGTCTCCCATATGCCACCTGCCTGAATGCCACCCTCGATGCTCATTGTAACCTGGTCTTGCTACATAAAAAAGTGTGGATGTGTGTGCTAATGTGCAATGATGGTGAAAAGAACAACAATATGATTCATGTCCTGTTCAGGATGCCTTGGGCCTACATCCTAGCAACTTAATGATGTGCATGAATGAGACTCATTGGAAAAAGAAAGAGCCTATGTCTGGGGCAAAAGACCAAGCACTGCTGGTCCTGCTTATGTTGCCAAGAGCTGCCTACTCAGCATCTGAAAGTGATTGACCACACCGTCTTAAACAGTGTTCTGTCTGTAGACTGGGCATCAGGGGCTAATCAGAGATGTGAAGGGAGCAATAATTTCTACTTGGAAGTGCAGAGGCCGTGTCTGTAAACTTCCAAATGAAAAGACAAAACCAGAACGCATTGTTTAGCCTGAGGTCTCCTGAAGGGTACCTCCACGTAACTTGTTTATTATTATTGATATCCTTTATATCTTCCTATTCCTTCCTTCCCCAGCATAGGGCTAAATATTTATGGATAATTCTCACATATCACCAATTCACTTGTGACATTATCTATCACATTCTTTAACCCCAAATATTATATCACTTGAGTGTTGAATATTATAATTTGGATGGGTAACTTTTAAAAACAGTATTATTATAGTATTCACTAAGCACTTCTAAATATAGAGAATAGCAACAACAAAATCTTCAGCTCTTTTATTCTTGGAAATATGATTTAACCAAGCCAATGTTTATTGTAGCATAAGATCTAGAAACAATTAGAAATGTCACGTATATTTGCATTTTTGATGACATTTGCAATGTAAATGACAGAATAATGGAAGCCTGTGGGAGAGACATTTGTTCCCCTCCATGCCTCATGTACTTCTTCCCACTGAGGACACTGATTTAAGGAAAGCAGCTCCAAAAGCATAATAGATGGTAGAGGTGAGAATTTTTTTTTTCACTTTTCTTTTATTGGATGAGGGAAGAAAGCATAGAATAAATGGAACCAAATTATAGGTTTTGAATGATTTGTGCAGCTATCTAAACATGTCAGTAGTGGAGGGTGTGTCCTTGGAGGTGTGTTCATGTCTTGGGGTATCTGTGGTTGATTTGCATGTGTCTTTGGATGCATGTCTGTGTCTGTCCAGTGATAGGAGGTTGGCTGTAGGTGAGGTCTAGAATAATTTTTTTTCTAGAATATCAGTGTGTATCTGTGGTGGTGGTAGTTTATGTATACTAGTATGTATTTGTTTTCTATGGGTCTCTGAGTGGGTGTTAATCAGGAACGAAGACTTAATATCATAATCTCTTATAATTAGAGACGGCTTTACAGGTCACTGAATGTAATCTCCTAAAATGGAAAGCTTTTGTTTGTTGGGAGAGTGAAAGACTAAGCTGGAATAAATAACGAAAAGGTGAGCACTAGCCAGTGAACGTATATTTGATAAGCACCAACAATATATCAGACACAATTCTTGGCAAGGGACATACATGATAAAGAATGAAGTAGTCCCGGTCCTCAGGAAGGTTTATAGCATAGGGAAGAACACAGTTATTCAACAACAACATAAAAACATTTTTTTAAATTATGTGTATAAAGTGCAATGGAGAAAAACAACAGTATTCTAAGGAAGCATATAACAAGAGACACAACTTGAACAGTGGGATTAGGGAAGGCTGGCAACAACAAAAAAAGTGGCATTTAGGCTCTGGTTGGGTAGCTCAGTTGCTTAGAGCATTATCCTGATAAGTCAAGGCTGCAGATTTGATCCCCAGTCAGGGCACATATAAAAATCAACTAATGAAGGCATAAATAAGTGGAACAAAAAAATCAATGTTTCTCCTCTTTCTCTCTCTCTGCCTTCCTCTCGTTCTCTAAAACAAAAAACACCCGATAAACTTTTTAAAAAGCAACATTTAAATTGAAAAAGCTCTAGTTATCCTGCATGAGAGTGGTGATCCATGCCACACTACTCCCACTGTATGATAGTGGGAATTAATGAATTAATGTCACCAACCCCAGCCTCCCGTCTGCATTATGGTAAAGGTGTTCCGTGCAAAGTTCTTAGAAATCTTCTGTCCTTCAAGCCCTTGTAGCCTACTTATGTTGGTAATTCCAGTGAAGAGCTTATGTGATTTAGAGTAAGCCAACTGCCAAAGCAAAGAGCAAGTTAAAATTTCACAATAGAGAGTGATTTCTTGTTTATGCAAGCATAACCCATGGACACAGGCAATAGTGCAGTGAGGCCTGAGGAGGGGGCAGGAGTAGGGTCGAGGGGGTCAATGGAGGAAAAAGGGGGACATATGTAATACTTTCAACAATAAAAATAAATTTAAACAAATAAAATGTAAAGAAAAATAGGTGCTCTTGGTTTAATGCTCTCCTGAACTTGTTTAGTTTCTGCAGTGACTGGGGCCCAGGCTCCTTCCATATTGAGCCTCTGCTTTACATCTAGGTAGAAGACAAGGAAAGGGAATGGAGCCGGCCTTGGGGGGTTATGGGCTGGGCCTTGCAGGGAAGCACATTGTGCTGTTCACATCTCTTTGGTTAGCATTTAGTCACATGCCCTTAGTAACTTCAGGGAAGGCTGAGAGAATCATCTCTCTTCCTGACCAGAAGGAAGCATTTTTTTAGTGACCGCTTGGCAGTCTTCACCAAACTATGGCTGTCTCTTAACAATGCCCAAGGGAGATTGTGGCAGTGACTGCAGTCTGAAATGCAGAACCGAGTGCACACCTTTAGCTGGGGAAGTGATTGACACAAGAAATCACAGATGGATAAAATGACTTTGATTCACTAAGACCTGAACTAATTGTTATCATGGTACAGATGTTATCTCGACTTCCAGAGGACTTCTATTCTGTCTTGCATCTTGTAGACAATAGAATCTTTGGAGAGGCAAAAAAATAATTTGTATTTCAAAATTGTGAGCATCTGTGAATCTGCTGGGAAAACATTTACTGTGCATAAAGGTATCACACAAATATTGTACTGGTTATGTTGTAAATCCTATTGCCAATCCACATCCTGCACATCTCTCTTCTCTCTTTGTCAGGATTATTGGCATACAGACTAACTGTTCCTGCATGCTTCTTGTTTAAAAGCATTTAAAAGGGATATTGAAAAGTTGATAGATAGCCATGATCCTCAGAAGAAAGATGCCTTGTTATAATAAGCAACAGAATTTCCATGCATTCAGCTATTAGTTGGCATAGTATTTGTAACTTATTTTTAAAAATGATAACAATACTATTACTAAGAGGGAAAACAAGTTTCTCCAGTCTAGCATTCATTCTGCAAGAATGCGCTGTCTCTTTGTCAGACCTTCTCTGTCTCACGTGAGCCAAGCTGAGCATTCCCTCCTTGTGCCCTTGTGCCCACATTGTCCCAGAACACACTGAATCCTAATAATTTATTTTTGTGTCCATTTTCTGCAATAAGCATGTGCTCCCTCCGATAATGAGAAAAGTGTCCTTATTTCCCCTTTACTATTTCAAACTCCTCTTTTGAGAAATGTTCCCCTTTCAAATGTCTGGTGCAGTAGGGGTTCGGGAAAAATTTAATGAATGAATGAGTGGGCTGATGAATGAAATAGAATGGCTTATGGGCAATTTTAACTGGAGAAAATAAACATGCCTCAAATGTGCAGCCCTGTGTCTGCCATTTCCCCATTCCTTCCTTCCTGGGATAAGAGGATCCATGGTTTCCTGAGCCAGCAGCCAGGCCTGCATCCCTGGCCTGCCTCACCTGTGCAAACAAACACGCTTACAGTGGCTCCACATACATTTACACTGCCCCATCTGGCAAACTGTGTTCAAGAGATTTGGTTTCACAAAGTAGAAAATAAAATAAAATACAACAAAATAAAAATAAATGCAACAGATAAAAATAAAATAAAATACAACAAAATAGAAATGCATGGCCTCTGTTCTGGAGATTTTTCTTTCAAGATGGTGTGAGGTCTTGCCAGATTTGAATGACCTCCACCATAAAATAGTAACCCCGACATAGGGTTGTTATAAGAATTAATACATATAAAAGGTTTAGCATAAAACTTGGCATTCAATCAATACTGGCCATGCTTCTTTGGAGGCTGTCACCACTGCTTGTTTTATTATTTTAACGCAGGCTTTATGCCAGAACCCTTTCTAATCAGCACACTGGTTCTGGAGAATGGGAAGAATAAAGTCAGGACCCTCTATTGTGTTAAATCAAATTTCGTGAGCCTTAGTGGTTGCTCACAATGATGTTTGTTAATTACTGCAGTGAAATTCTCTCAATAACAGGCTGGAAAAATCTCAACTTTCTGAGAGCCACTGGTTGGGCGTCCCAATTCAACATTCTGAAACAAGAAGTTGGACATTCAAAATTCCACCAAACAGTTGTCCCTGGGTAATCTGCGATTGTGTTGAAATATAGAAATTTTAGCTAGACCCAAAGTTAATAAAATTGTGTGACACCTAAAGTTCGATGATGGATGACAACCAATAGTCCAATACTGTTTTATTCTCTCTAATATACTGTTTCTCTGCAAAGGCCAAGAAATTAAAGAACAGTTTTATTCTTCCCTTCCAGACTGTGCAGGGTAATTATGTATTATTAATAATGCAGCAGCACAAATGATATTAAATGAACTACATTTGTTAATGCAGATCTTATCTAACTGCTTTTTCCATCAGTGGACTGTTTCTCATCAGGGGGTACTAATTAGCTGTAATATGTAGAAAGATGGGACAGAAATCCAATCAGATAAATGGGATCTATTTGGAGAGATCCAGGAAGGAGGAAGAAAGGCATTCATGATTCTGCAAAAATGACTACAAGTAGAAAAGAGGAAAATTTCTGCTGCTTCAACTTCATTTACATTTTGTGGCCACAGAAGTGAAAATGCAGTACCACTGGATTGCCTGGGCTGGGAAGGCCTGCAAATAATTTTATTTATCATGACCATAGCAGTGTTGTCTTTTGCGGTAATAAAAGTGCATATGGCTTAATAAAAATATTGAATGGTTTATATGGCCTTAGCAAACATTAACATAACATATGAGTAAAAACGGGTGTTCTCCAGCTTTCCCCAACTTATGTGGACTTGCAGGAAACATTTGTGCTCTAAACTTTATTTTTAGAGAAGAAATCACCTGAAGCCCTCAGATGCTATATTCTTGATAAAACCCAGGTCACCTATAAACATAGCTGCCAGATTCTCACCCTTCATAAATCTCCCGAGAAAGTCCCCATGATGAAGAATTGATCAGGTAGACTATTTTTATTTATTTATTTATTGTTAATCCTCACCCAAGGATATTTTTCCATTGATTTTTAGAGAGAGTGAAAGGGAAGGAGAGAGAGAGAGAGAGAGAGAGAGAGAGAGAGAGAGAGAGAGAGAGAGACATTGATTGGTTGCCTCCTGCATGCAGCAATCAAACCTGGCCTCGGATTAAGCCTGCAACCAAGGTGCATGACCTTGACCGGAATTGAACCCCTGGCCCTTCAGTCCTTGGGCTGATGCTCTATCCACTGCACCAAACTGGCTAAGGTTAGATCCCTTTTAAATTTCCCATCACCAAATATTAGAGCCACACTGTCCACTCTGCCTGCCCACCTAAGCAAGTCCACACTCACCAATGTCAGGGACCCAACAGTGATCCATTTACAAATGAGATGCCTTGCTAACCCAACAGACAACATAGCTTCCACTGCTCTTGTAGGATTGTGGTCTCTTTAGGCCATCCTGAGTGATCCTGAGTGAGCCAGGGACTCCAAGGGTAAGGGCTCAGATTCTCATGGTGAATACAGATATGAAAATCAATGATTACATTTTGGCCAGCTCAATGCCTCAAATTAGAGGAGAGCTTGTTACTCACTACTCAAAAGCTTGCTAAGAAGTAGGCTGATCATTGAAGTTAATTTTAGACTAAGCCTTTTTTTTGCCCTGCCTCTTTAGATCCCCCGTTGACACCATTTATTCTTGTCTAAATCCTAACCCAATAGGCACCCAAACATCTGACTTTCATCTACATGTTAGAAAAACATATTTCTGGGAACTACTATCCCATCATGGGAGTATGCTGATCAAAGCCATAGCATGCACGATCAATGCCTGAGACTCCCAGACAGCAGTGTTACTTCAAACCTTAGAGTATTTGTACTTGCTTTATGAATCCTAATGATTATCAATTGAAAACATTTATTTTTTTCAGTTCTCCGTAGCTCTGCAAAATGGCACACCAACTTATTACTGAAAAAATCGGTCTCATATTTTAACTGCATTTAAAAGGTGACAGCATCATTAATTGGAACAAATTTTGGATGGACACAAAGGATTTTACTAGCCGAGAACCCACTGAACACTGGAAACGAATGAAACGTGACCTGGTCAGATAGAATGAGACCTGTTGCCTCAGCAATCTGCAAATATTCAACACCTTTTTAGCAAAGTAATCATACAAATTCAAGAGACATCATTGTAATGTAAAATCATCCAGGCATCCAGGGAAATATATTTGTATACCTCATGGAAAAAGTTGAGTGGAAACTCAGGAGTACTATTTACATTTATATATACTTATATCATGTAATTAAAGCCAACAGATAAACACATCAATATGTTAAAACAGATGTAAAAATATATAGACAGACATATTGCACTGAAACCTTGATATTGCATCCAAATGAAATCCTGTATTCCAAATATGCCCCGTAGGAGTTTTGCTCAAGGCTATGCTTAGGTATACTCAAAAATTCCCGATAGCAAGTCACCAGGGAAAACATGTTCTCTTACAGATAATTGCTACTGGCAGCCGGAGACCTAGAGAATTTGATGTGCAGTAATGTGACCTGACTATGTATTAAACTTTTTTGAAGGACATGTGTAAAATAATTTTTATGTCTCTCACATACCATGGATTTTTTTCCCTACTTGTTAGCCATTTTAAAACAACTTTCCTATTTTAATATATCTGTTAGGTTTAAAAAATTTTCTTTTACCATAAAAGATATTGGTATTGTTTTCTTAAAAAAAAAAAAAAAAAAAAAAAAAGGTAATCTACCGACAAAGAAAAACTCCATTTCAGTTATAAGGAATATGTAAACAAAGCAAAGTTATATTGTTGGTAACGAGCTTCCAGAAAAATGTGAGAAATAGTAGTTGCTTGTTCATAGACAAGAAATCAGAGATTAACTGAATTCTCTAAGGTTGGGAGGCATCTCTGCTGCTATTTGAGGCAATAATCACAAGCTTTTTATTAAATCTAAGGACGGTTAGGAGATGGTTCCTGAGGTATTTTAAAGATACTGCTTCAGAAGCTATAATTAATAACTTGGAAAAATTATAAATTGGCAAGGATACATATGTGCAATGATACAATTCAGTGAACAAGTATCATCACTGCTAATTACCTTGGTTCTATCTTTTTTGCGTGTTATTATGCCATCCTCATTGTATTGTTCAATATTAACATGTAAACCTTAATTAAGCATAATGTCAGAAGGTTCTAGGAATACTATTAAAGATTTCAAAAGGTAGTTCAGAGACTTGTTTGGAAAGAATCCCTGGATCAACCAGGGAGTCTAATCTATAAATAATGTGCTTTTGTGTTGAGAGTTACATGAATCATTATGAACTGACATTGGAAATTGGCTTTTAAGAACAAAAAACCAGAGGGGAAAATTGAACTCCAAACAGCATGTAGTGCAAAAATCAGGTGTGGGAACAGCCTGCAAAACCCAGGAACGTCACATCAGTTTCTTGAACGACAGGCAGTAGTTCATAGATTTACATGCTCGTATTCTGGTGCCAGAAAGATGAAAATCCAAAATGACAACTTATCAGGAAAATGACATATTTCTAGTTTCCATTAAGATCATTAAAAGCCACATTCTCTTTTCATATATGCTAATGGATTTTCTGTAGAAACCATGAACGAGGATAAGATTTGGCCTGTGTTCACTTAAGAACTGTAAGAAAGTACCAATGGAAAATTGTAGATGCTTGATGGACCATCCAGGCCACATCTCTGTACCACTGTGTCTTGTGTTTTAGTTATTTTAGGGTTAGTTTGTACTCATACAAAGGAAAACAGGGTGAAGTAAAGGTAAATACTTTTGTTACGTAGTAATTTTTGGTAAAAGATGGAATGGGATGAAATCAAAGGGAGAAAGCAACATTTGGAGAGATAGTTCCTCAAATTTCAGGTGGACTTTAAAGGTTAGCAGACAAAACCAGGATGGAGCTGTTACCGAGAATTGTCTATTTCATGGCAATGATGGTGCGGCACAGAGTTAAAAACTAGCCTTTGCAGCCAGGACACTTGATTAGGGCTCCTTACACGGTCATTAGCTGTGTGACCTTGGACAGTTTACTCAACCTCTCTGTGCCTCTCTATTTCCCCATCTGTGACATAAGCATAAATACTGTCCCTGCATCATAGGATTTCTTTGGGTATTATATAAACTCTCATATGCAAAGCATTTAGCAGTACATAGTAAGTGCTATATAAATACTCACTATTAGTCTTTTTCAAATCCTGGAAAGTATCTTTTGGAGCTTCACAAATCTGTGATTTGTGCCAACGGAGTTGAATCCTTAGCAGTGAAGCCATAGTATTCCTTTTGGTTCAACTTTGTTATAAAAATCACTCCCCCAAATATACACAAAACATGATGAAAATATAACCTATACCACACTCCTTTCTTCTTTTTAATACTTAAAACTTGGTCTATTAAAATTCTATAAACAGAGGAAGTTTAACTTTGCCAGTTTTTGTTCATTAGAGGTATGTTCTCCTTGAGGGCAGGGGGTATATTAATTTATAACTTCTTGTACAAACTAGGAGCACTTCATAAATGTTAAATTATCTCAAAATAGATTGAGCTTGTTGGATGGAAAGGCAGTGTAAGAAACCAGACTTTATAAAGAAAAAAGAAAAGCAGTCTGTGAAAATGGAAAGCAACTTTTCAAAACAAAGGATGAGCTAAGTTTATTAAAAATAGCATGTCTAATTTTTATATAAACTGCTTCTAGTGGCCCAGTGTTATGTCAAATATCTTGAAAAGAAACTAAAGAATAATATATTCCTCAATTTTAGTGTCTCAGGGTGGTAGAAAAACAAAAATCTCGTGTCGTCTTTAACCAAGTTCTAGAACAGCTATGTCCAATAGAATTGTAGTAGGAGCCATATAATTTTAAATTCTCTGTTATCCGTGCTGTAAAAAGTAAAAAGAAACTAGTGAAATTAATTTTAGGTAACACAGTCTATTTAACTCAATATATCCAAAATGTTTTCATTTCACACGTAATCAATGTAAAAGAATGATCAATTAGATAGTTCGCATTCATCTTTTTTTTTCCACAGCAAGTCTTCAAAATCTGGGCTGTTTTTCACAATGAGGGCACATCTAAACTTGGACTTGTCCACATTCAAGGGCTCCATAACCTCATGTAGCTAGGGCTACCAGATCTCAGGCACAATGTTATAACAAGCTGCGCTTTTAGAAGGCGTCAGGATGGCATCTGCTGGCCTCAATAAGAGACGTGCTTCACGCCCCTACTTAAAAAGAGATGTTACTACAGCCGTTGGCTCTCGGTGTCATTGGTGTTGGACACATCACCATTTCTGCTTGTTAATTTTTCTTTTAAGTGTGTAGAGAGCGCTCATGTGCCTGTCAGACGCCTTGCAGTGAGGTCTGTTCTCTCTTAGAACAAATGGAAATCGACTTTGGAATTCATGTGCCTGAAGAAAACTCGACTCAACAGCTGCTGGGGCAGATTCGAGCTCACACGAGGTGGAAGAGGGCCCCCCTGGGATTGTTTTCAATACTAGGGGTGGAATGTGGAGATGCGGGAATGCCTTCTTACCCTGCCAGAGGAGACAAACAGGTGGCGCTTGGAAGGAACAAATAGAGGATGAAGGGAAGAGCAGCAGGTTAAGGCCTCAGGCAGAGCAAATACAAGCTTCCGCTGCTGCAGGTTCAAGCCTGAGGCAGGATAATAGAGCTGACTGCAGCAGAGAGAAAATCAGACCTGTCAACAGCGCGGTTCACCCAGGAGTGTGCGCGGGCAGGATACTGTAGAGAGGGCCTCTCGGCCTCCCTGTGCAGCCTCAGCCACCTCAGAAAGGGGCTCGGACCCCTCCGTTATCAATCTGATGAGACCTTTGAACTTGACCTTGTGATAGGGAACTCGGAAGCTTCCTGTTGTTTAAATATTCCCTGTCTAACTTTGCACACCACAGGGATACAGACAGGCAGCCGGCCCCCAACGCGAGCAAATACATTGTAACTGGGGGAAAAAATATGAAGAGAAGTAAAAAATGTTTCTAAAAATATTTTTCTGTGAGGGGCCCTACATATAAATGAGGAAAAACCAATAACCTCCCTCTTCCGCACAAATAAACCATCACAGAGCCAACCCCAATGCCTTCTGAAAAGAAGCCTGACACTAAAAATTACAAGTCCCTAAGACACAGAAAATATGTGCAAAACCTCTCAGAGATCAGGGAGAAAAGCAGGCTTTTCTTTTTCTTCCAGAACTTACTTCCTCAACACCCTCACACACTCAGGGTTCTGGGAACATAACCTGCAGAGACAGATACTGTGGCGAGAAAGCCCTGGTAGGAAGGGCTTGTGAGAGCTTCAGGTCTTGCCTCCCCCCAGGAGACCCAACAATGTGCAGTTACAGCGATGCTGGTGCATTGCCCTCACCAAATTTCACAGCCAAGCACTTCTTCAAAAGGCCCAAAGATAAAATATGCTTGGAATAAGACTTAGAGAAATCACCTGGTTTCAAAGCAAAGAAAGAGTAGTACTGAGTTTTGGAATGAATCCAAAAATCCTGCTTGGAATTAGCTATATTCTCCTGGCTGTTTCTTTTAAACAAAAGTGGAGAGAGAGAGACTGGCTAACTAGCTGAACCCCCTACACTCTATTCTATCTTCTTTTCTCTGAGTTATTCCCTTGCAAGAAGCGTCTGTGAAGAGGTCCTTTAATTTCACTCATGAGCCCCATTGAACAGGATTTCACTCTTAGAAGTCTTCTCATAACCACTGGAAACTGCAAACAGCCTTGCAGGAGGAGGTTGCCTCGTTACCTACCTACAGTGCAGGAGTGGGTGAGTGGAGGCCGAGCCTCTCAGAACAGGATGGAGAAAACTGGAGCACAAAGCCCTCATTCTGTACCTCGGGTGAGGGGGGCCAATACATTGCTGACATCCACCTGCCAGTGTCAGTGTCCAGCAATCGCCAGCTGGCTTCACTCCCTAACTCTCCTCCTTTCGGGTAATTAGGGTGCCTCTCACACCCTTTTCCTAGAATCCTCATATTTTAGCGCAAGTCTGGTGCTTCAGGATAAAGATTTCCATTTTAGAGGTAAGAAAACTGAGGTCTGAGGGATGTTCATGGACTGGAGTCAAGTCCCCCTGAGGCTAGTTTCACAACCAGGAACCAGATTACAGGGCCTCGGTGTTTCCCAGCGCCTCTTCAAAGCACATAGAGAGGCTTCCGAGTCCCTGAGCCCGACACGCAGCTGTGGGTAGAGGTGGGGAGTTATGTTAACGATGAAAGAAGGAAGATTAGGTGGAGGCTAAAAAGACCCTCGGTGGACAGAATAGCCTGCAAAGATGTGTCCACTCTAATCCTGGGAACGTGTGAGTATGTTGCCTTACCTGGCAAAGGGTTTTGCAGATGTGGTTACGGTTAAGGACCCTGAGCTGAGATTATCCTGGATCCTGGGATCCTGTAAATCTTTACAGAGAACCTTTTCTGGCTGCAGGGAACCAGAGAAATGGCAGCATGATGGAGGGGTCCCACTTCGCTGGCTTTGAAAATGGAGGACGGGAGCAGCTTCTAGAAGACGCAAAGGGCAAGGAAATAAATAATCCTCCCCTACTGCCCCCAGAAGGAACACAGGCTGTTCGGTCCTTGATTTTAGCCCAGGGAGTCCTAGGCCCAAGGTCCATTCCGAGGGCCGTAAGAAACAAGACCCAGAAACATCAAAGGGATACGAGACAAGAGGACACCTCTTTCCGAAGGAGTTACTGGCGTGCACCGAGAGTGCCTCATCCCCTGAGAGTCCGGACATGACACCGAAAGGCAGGTTGGGGCTGAACGCAAGTCCATTTGGGGAAACAGCACTAACGTGTTATTGTCTTGAAAATGTGATGAGCAAAATGCATTGAGAAAAGTAATTAAAACAACATGAAGGAACCAGCTTCCCTTGCTTAATTTATTCCAAGCAAAGAGAAAAATCTCGGGGCTAAATTTAGTGCTGGAACATTTTAAGTCCGTTTGCCTTTCCTGAACTGGAGCTAATTTGCAGTTTGGATTGTCCTGAAAGTTCTCTTTGTCATCAGTGACTTAAAAATACTGCTACTGGGCAAAAGGAATCAATGAGCTCTACATTGCAGGCTGAGTAATTACATAATAATGATCTGCATTAATGAAAAGACAAGTTGGTCCAGATCCAGATGTGACAGTGACCACAGTTCCCTGCGACGTCTGAGCGGAATGCTGAGGCCAGGGAAATTCCAGCGTCCGTGGTGAGACCAAATGACTGGTTTGAAAGTCTTTCCTCATCAACATCACTTAATGGCTCTTTAATGACTGACTCATCATTTTTCTCTGAGTAAAAGTACATTTAAATTTCAAAATAAAGCAAATTTTACTTATATCTGTGGCACAGAAGCAGATGTTTCCCTGACATGTGCACACAAGCTGTTGACTGTGACCTTGCAGGATGAAGCAGTTTTGAAAATGAGCTTTTGTCTCCCAATCTGGGGAAAACAATGCTGCAGTGAAGATTTAATAAAAAGTCATAGCTCCTCACAGAAGCTTATTTCAGCAAAGTAAACTATTAATTAAAATAACAAATGCCAGCTGTTTCCGAGGCTGACCGTTAACACAACACAGCATTTGCTTACCTTGATGTACAGGATGCACGGGACACTGGATGGATCCATAATTCATTCTGGGGACTGGCTCTCTCCTGCTCCACTACAGTGATAACAGAGTGATAAATTAGCTCCTGTTCAGCAGTTTTGTTAGCACAAGTACGTGGGGGCTTGGGGAAAAGCCACCTAGAGCGGACCGTTTGGCAGACTGAAGGAATACACACTTGAACAGCTTGAGTGAAAGTTTCATGGAATTCTTGGAAAACTTGAGTACCAAGAAAAACAGGTGGCGAAAATGTAAAACTAGGTGAGAGAGAGAATAAGAGAGACAGCGTGCCAGTGCGCCACAATCTGCTTTTCGCCACGGAGGGGAAAATTATTAAGTAGAGGAAGGACCGTATCACTCCCCAGAGAACAGGAAAACAGTGGGGTTAGGGGGGAAAAAGAAAGGGTCCGATTTCAGAGACCGATCTGGGATTAGGCAGGCAGGAAAGGAAGGGAAATTGACAAACATCTTCCATGGCCTCTAAAGTCAATGATTTAAAGGGGTTTGGGGCCCATCTGGGAGGAGACATCACTGGGGAGATGGGTTCTAAGCAGTTTCCTAATGATGCAGAGGTGAGGAAAATACTTGTAAAAAGTGACACCAGCTCTGTGAGGCCTGTTGGTAGGGAACTCTGTTTTAGAGCTTTTCTATTCAGAGCTCAGTCGTGCATCCATTCGATAATTAAGAGGGGGAAAGAAGCCCTTTCAGTCAGGGCACACTGTAAAACTGTGAATGGGAAGGCTGATGAGGTGGGAAGTGGAAATGGGAAGGTGACCTGGAGGAAATGTCTGGGCAGAGCAGATGGGGGATGTCGAGGGGGTGGGGTGGGGTTTGAAGACCTGCTGGGTGCTGTTCAGGGACAAGCAGTTTACTGTCAAGGTGGCTACACTTAGGGAAATGCACTCCTCTTCACGGAAAATTCGGTCTGCTACTTCCATCAGTGCTACAGGGGCAGAACAAAAGCATGCATTCCACAGTTCAGGTATTCTGTGTTTCTTTTTAACAGAAAAAAAAAGAGAGGAAACATTTAAACTAGCTGGATGCATGAGGTACCAGCTACTCATTTTCTCTTTTATAAAATCCATAATGGGTCAATGAGGTTTTTTTGTTTGCTTGCTTTTTTTTTTTTTTTCCATTTCTAGGACTGTTTTAATATGTTGTTACGGTGGAGGCATCTACATTTCTTAACTCACTTATTATCATTTCTACGGGAGTCAAACTTAGTGCATCACTGAGCCTGGTCCGGCTCACTAGTCCAAAATGAGCCAATAACAATTAGAGTCCCAAGCAACCCCTGTGCTTTGTTCCTGTTCCTCGTTATTCTCTCTCTCCTCATTGGCTAGGAGACTTCAGCGAAGGCATGGTTGTAGATGGAAGATATTTGGTGTTCATAAAAATGAAGAATATCAGAGGCGCATAAAAAAGTCTTTTGGTCATGGACGTGGGCTTCAATCAAGCTAAAACCCTGCTCCAAATTAATGACAAAAGTCAATGTGCCAGGCAGAAAGGAAGGCTGAGCCAGTTTGGTTGAAATTCTTTTTGACCTTTTATTAAAAATATAAAACAAGCAGGCTCTTTTTAAATGATCAGAGAGAGTCAGCAACCTTCAACCTAGAAATTTCTTATTGGGAGCCGGAATACTCAGGTACTGGTACTGGGTCTTTGTCAGTGTGGTAGAGCAGGGTGCTGAGTGGAAGCAACAGAGACTTGTCCCCTCAGCGGAGACTGTCTCCAGGTGCCAATTACCTGCAGGGTCTGTAGGGCCACCTGCTAGGCTTGAGTCCCCCAAGCAGTGAGATACACTTTTGGATGCAGTGTGAATCTGGCATGGGCCTCATGCACACCTTCATATCCCGTGTAAGCATGAGGTACCATGCTTACACCCTCTTCCCTACACAGTCCTCATTTTCACACTTGCATACTGCTAAGACACCATGAGTGTTTTCAAGCAAGTTGGGTCTGCACGTGTTACGATAAGCTCCCTGAGCACCAGAGAGAATTCTCATCCTCATAGGGATCCACCTAAATCAAGGTATTAGATGATTTCTGCTTTCGCTCTCTTTCTCCCCTGCAAATTCTTCCGTGACACTAAGTTGTCCCATTTGATGGGCCATTCGCTTGTGTGCTGTGCTTCCATTAGCACTTGTCTCCAACGGGCTTCTTCTCCCTCAAGGGGCTTTTCCACCAGAGTTCAAATCTATGGCAAAAGTGCCGGCTGCACCTCTGAGTTTAATGCTCCTGTGAGATATGCAAAAGGAAAAAAAAACAAAAGGTGAAATGCCATTGAAAAACTAGGACATGGCTATCTTTGCATGGAATTTATTTAGGAAGGAAAACTGGATTCTGTCACAGTGGCGGTTTGTGGATGCTTTACTTCTGTGTAATCGCCAAGGAATTTGTGTGATTTAATAGTCACAACAATAAATATAGCCTTGACAGGGTGATTATCCTATAAGACTAAAATCATGATATAGCATAAATCAATACCAGCTCTAAGTATGTCTCTGAAAGGTGTGGTATATATTTCTACTTTCACTGCTAGATGTTGAACTAATTTTGGAATTAGAAGCTGTATGAAATGCAAAAGCTATTTTTCTAAGTGAAAAATTACAGAATATGTATGACGATCACTCAGAATATATATTGCTCATAAAATGAGTAGAAGGAGTGAGAGCAGTCCAACTTTTAAAGGTAGTTCAAGGCTCTCTGCTCTTTGGAGCATGCTTCTTTCCACTCCAAACCAGTCCAGCCCACCCGAGCCCCCTGATGGTCCTGCTCCTGCCCCATCTGTGGACCATCTTACAGGGAGGAGAGACCCTTCTTATAGGGATGAGCCCTTTCAGCTCCTCTGCCAACGTAAGCCAATTGATTCCCCTGCTTGAGTGAACGCTACCTAGTGCAAAGCCCTCGTAGAGTCTCCGTGGCTGGAGTTGAGTCCTACAGAAAAAGCGGGTATCGATCAGGAGCAATCCTGTCTGGGTCTGTGGAGGTTTCCCCATGGACATAGGCAATTCTCCGCTGTGAAGGTCAATATTAGTGACTCTCTTGGCTGTTCTCTAAGGTAATCCCGTTTGAGCTGTATTTTTCTGGAAGCCTGTTTCTATGCCTCTCAGCCACCCCTGTCCTTCAGGGAAGCAGGTGGGAGCTTATTTGGAGGCAAACTGCTTCTCAGTCCTAACTGTCAGTCCTGTTCAGACGCTTGGGACTCTCCGGCTGCCACTGCTCTGCCTATGCCTGAATAACACTGGGGGATGCCAGACCCCAGAGCCGCTCTTGCTCACTGAAGAGGGCCCTAAAACACTATTTAAAGCCTTAATATATGAAGTGCCTTCTCTCAAGGCTGAGTGTCCCACTGCCAGATAACTGCCGCCTTAACTGCATTTTTGTGAAGTAGCTGCTGAGGCACTTGATAGCTGATTATGTTAATCCGTCAGGGATATTCAAGAAAATATCGGCAGTTCTTCCCATAGGAGAGGAATCAGGATTTGATTCAGGTATCCACCACCCGACAGGCCTTCTAACTTGCACGTTCTCAGAGTGTCACACATTGTATTTTTACTTTTCAATATTGCACATCTTCCCTTTCTGCTTCCTCCTCTCGCACTGCACACAGAGATTCCCTGAGTCACAAAGGATTAAATAATTCACCTATGAAGGATCCTTTTAATGTATCCTTGCCTGTCTTGAAAATTCCTTCCCCTCCCTTTTTTTTTTTTTTTGAACAGAACAAAGAAACGTGTTAATCTTTTGATAATTGACTCTATTTTTACTGGAGCTTCTCTTGTAATTATTTAGTACATCTCCAGTCAATTTCAAACAGTATCCGTTTTCAGCATCCATCTCTACCCAGAGACAGGTTGTCCAAGCAGGGGGACCAGGGAGGGCTGGTTTGGCGGAGACAAAACCCGAAGGCAATCATGAATGCAGTCCAAGGGTACGGCTTGCAAATGAAATTGGCATTACTTATTTAGACAGAGAGACAAATGTACTTGCAGATTCATTTACTACACAGAGCTCTCACAGAGAGTCTGCAAAGGGAGAGAGAACTTCCTGCTCTGATGGGCATATCAGTAGGGATATTTCATTTGTGCCTTCCTGTAAATGCGGAGCGCTCGGCTATTGATGGCTTTAATTCTACGGGCACCGGTGGTTTGCATTTAGCCTGAGAAATAACATTAAGCGAGCTTACGTGATGGGCCCCAGAAAGGTTTAGCATGCTTTGGATGGATGGGGGTACAATGTGACTACATGGTCTTTCTGGAAACTCTCCCACTGCCCCCCGCGCCCCCCCCCCCCCGCCCCCACACACACATACATACACACACATACCTCTGCCTTTTTTTTTTTTCTTTTCACAAGAGAATTTAAGAATACACTACTTCCTCCATTATTTATGCTAATGCTATCGATTCGCCCAGTGCTGTGGAGGTTGTGAAAATCTGCATTAACACGTGGGTTAAATGGGAAAATATTTATTGAATGCTTCTGTTAACTCACCTCCTGCTTCTGACCCTGGTGCCAAAACACACAGGAGCAGGAGGGGCCCCGGCCCGGCTCTTTCTGGCTCCTTCCCGGGTTAATCACATTTCACACGTCCCCACTTCTGTCAGCCGCGGCACCTGACCTCCCCTTTGTCCCTCTCGGATGAAAGTGTGAGGCTCCGCGATTTCCCTCGGGCACAAGGACAGTTTGCTTTACAGCTGGAGGTGAAACTGACGCTGAGAAATCACAGCTGGGCTTTTATCTGCCCCTCAGCCAGTACGCAGCGCTGATCCCTCTCACTTTGCATGAAAATAAGGCTGAGGCCCCAGCAGCTTCACTGGGCTGTTTGCAGAGTGGGGGGCGAGGGTGGGGGTGGAAAGAACCTGGGGGCTTGGTCCCAGAGTAGGAGTCAGGCTGGGAGTCCCGCGGCTCCTAGGGAAGGAGGTGGCGAGCGCTCCCACAGGGCCCGCGCTGTGTCGCTCAGCAAGAGCAGCAAATAAAACGTGCTTTGCGGGAGCGAAAGTGTTGGCACAGCTGGGAGAGCTTCAGAAACGGCCCTGAGGGTAAGAGGTGGAAGGGACAGGTCTGCGATAGGAGCGCGCAGAGCACACAGGCCAGGAGCTCACGTACAAGGAAGGGCACCGCACGCCCGGATCCCCGAGGCATTTCTCTCCCTTCTTCTTACTTTTAAAGACTCCCGAGCTGGCCGGCCCTTGCTCTCCATGGGTTGGCCGGCTGCGAAGACAGTAGCCCGTTCTCCGTGGGACTGAAGTCAGCAGATCCATTAGGCTGACAAATGGGGATGAAGGATCTGTGGCCATTGGGTTAAGGTGACTTTTATGTTTGGACACCCTATGATTCTGGGCGGACTCTTTGTTGTTTGGCAAATGTTCTGGGAGCAGGAGCTGTGAAGCGCCTCTGTGGGAGGGTGGCAGGGGTGAGGGGTGAACCACGGCAGGGAATGAGCCCAAGTGGCAGCTCTGCATGGGAGACTGTGCGGAGTGGCAGCCGCTGGCAGGCTCCTGGCAGTGGAGAGCCATGTCCTACGGTATTCTGCCGACATCCACCAGAGCAGCTGGCGCCTGGTGGAAGGCAGATGGTGTTGGATCCCCCAAGTGTTGCTGTCTAGCAAGATGCCATGTCCACTGATTAAAAATAATTAAACATTCCTTCCTCCAGTGGAGGAGAATGGCACGCGCGCTAGGCAGGGAGGTTGACAATGGTATTACTCAGCAAGACATGGCAGCAGCAGTGAGCGCCCAGGGTAGCAGGTGCGCCTGGCTTGGGAAGGTGGAGTGGGAGTGGGGCACTTGGTTTAGCAGAAACAGCAGGAAGAGTTTAGTGAGGATGCATATGTATGAGGGATGCATGAATGGGATCATATTGGATGACTTTCTACTGCTCAGTCTAGTTTATAGAGAACGTTTTCTGATTTCTCAATGGAAATGACAAATTTTATGTTCATGGAGTAATCAATATGCACCGGTCACCTGGTATGCATATGTCTCTAGGGGAGGGGCTATGGGCAGATCATTTTAATAGATGATAGAGCCCATTTGCTCATTGTCCTTACCTCAGTTGCATTCACCCACTTTTATTTCTCTATATGCATGTTGTTTCCTTTGCACTAAGAGAGGCCCGGAAAGTTTGACAAAGGGTTGAACATAGTGATATTTCTCAGTTGTCTTGTCATGTTTAATGATTCAGTTGTGTTGTCCTAAATGAGACCATTTTCCAAAACTTCCCAGGGTCTCATATTCCTATCCTCCGCCTGCCCCACGTCTCATTCTCGTCTCCATAAAAAGCTCTTTCTCTTTCACAGAAGAGTTCTTAAATGTTCTCAGAAACCTACTGAAAAGGCAGGCCAGTTTACTGTATATTTGTCGAGTGTTTCAATTTGTAAATAGCTAACCTGTTACCCCAAATTTCTAAAACATAATAAAGATTTCCATTTGGACTGAATAAATTTGATGCGCAGCCAATGGAAATGTTCTAATTTCCTGTAAACTCTGAAAGGAAGTTTCCTCTTCCTCTTACTTACTTGCATTTGAAATCATCATTATTTACTTGATAAATATCTATTGTAAAAGAGAACTATACATCACTTTATTGTGAGAGTGGGGCTACAAGAACAATGTAACATGTATATGAAAAAAGAGTAAATTCTTGTAAACCCAATATCACTTACTAAGGAGGGAGATTGAGGAGTTTTGGATTAAAGGAATGATCACAATATAATATTTCTTGAAATCTGGGGTTGCACACATATTTGTGGTAAAGAATAGTCATTTTCCAAGAATGGAAGAAAGATTTCAGCAAAGGCATGAAGAAAGAAGTGACTGAACCAGAAGTTTAACTTGGCTGATGAAGGGAACCCACATTTGTTAGAAGGAGACCAGGAAGAGAGTATTTCTCTGAATGTTACCCAAATAAGGACAACTGATTACCTAATAAGGCACGTCACAGTGCCCTCTAAAGAATGAATGAGAGAGAACTGGAATGTTGAAATCTCAGAACTCCCTTGGGGTGGATTCCGCATTGGCTCTTTGAGTACCCATTTGAAATTGTTTCCTAATTTGATTCTTAAATCACAGAGACTTGGAAAACTAAAACGTACATGTCCCCAAATCCTTGGTAGCTAAGGTTTTACTAACTACTGCTGAATAGAGGCACTCCGGTGAGACTTGGAGGTGGAGATGAGCTCCATGAAGCAGCAGATGCCAGAGGTGAGACCCAATCACCAGGAAAGACCAATGACAGCAGTATCTGGTTTTTAGGAAAGCCAGGGTAGAATTTCTAGTTATTGTCAAGTGGCACCAAGCAGCAGATTCGGCAACAGTGGTGATTCTCCAGAATAGTCCTCAGTGATTGAATATTTTTCATTGGATATTTTTCCAAGCTGTTCTGATCCTGATGGTAAATCATCTGAGCATGGTTTTCTGGTTCTACCTGAGAATTTTTAAAAATAGTTTATTGATTTTTTTCAGAGAGAGAGGAAGAGACAGAAAGAGAGAGAGAGAGAGAGAGAGAGAGAGAGAGAGAGAGAGAAACATTGATGTGAGAGCATAACATCAATCAGCTGTCTCCTGCATGCCCCCTATGGGGGATCCACCTGCAACCTGGGCATGTGCCTCGACTGGGAATCAAGCCAGCAACCTTTTGGTGCACCAGGCGATGCCCAACCAACTGAACCACAATGGCCAGGCTCTCCTAAAACATTTTTTTAAAACCCTAAATTAGATAGATCTTGTTGCCCATGAATAAAAACTATTATTATAGTACCTTTATGAGTGTTCCTTCTACAGGAGTCCAGTTAAAGGAAAACATCTTAAGGTATAAATATGTGATGATGTTGTGTCCACCCCACTTTGGACACAACTGATTGCATCAGCAGAGGACACCTGACCCAAAGGGAAAATTGATTGGTTGACTAGTAACCTAAGGAGTGGCCTTAAAAGAGACATTTATGAAATAGGACCAACAATTGCAAATTGGACCAAAAAGACACTCTTTATCAAGAGTTTGATATGGAAAACGTTAGCTGAGAGACAGGAAAGAAATTATGAGAGACTTTCAGAAAAGAAAACAATAAGACCAGCAAGACAGTAGTAGCCATGTGCAACAAGAATCTGAAGACATATACAGGATACACTGATCTTTGGTTAAGAGTAGCAGGATTAGCAGAAACATGTTAATGGATTTAAGGGAATTCAACATGTGCCTGCTATACCCAACTTCCCCTTCTAGATGAATCTACCTCATCCACAGGTGGAGTCATGCTTTAGGAAGCAGGGCTGGTCCATTCTTTGTTCAGAGAACGTCACAGAATTGGACCAAGGACCCCGTCTGCAGGGTAGCAGGTAGTTTATGGATTATGGTATGAAGATCTCACCATAATAACCAATAATAACATTGCCAAACCAATCAGGCAGTTTATTTTGGGTTGTGTTGGCAGGTCAGCAATGAGAGAATAGAACAGACATGAAGATAAAGCAGAGATACATGAGAAAGAGAACAAGCAAAGCTGAGTCCTGAGCAGCCTTGCTCTGGCCTGGCTTTTCCATCCAGTCCACATGTATCTCTTGGGTAGACAGTCCCTCTGTGCCCCTTTGCTACCAGTGGGATGAGGGAGCCTGCTCTTCCAGCCTGAGGAATTTTCTTAGCACCTGAACATCACCAGGAGGAGGCCTGAAGAGATGACCAATTTGTAGAGTGGCACTGGATCCTGAGGAACCATCCAATCTCCAGACTTGCCTGGCTCAGCAAGAACAGCACCATATGCTTTCTCTTCTGACAACCTGCTTATTCAACTTTCTATGATCTATTTTTTATTTTTTTGAGACCTGACTACCCACTGAGTCTCTTGCCCTATTATCATGAAAACACCTATGATTCCGTTCCTACCTCACCCACGGCACTTAAGACACCTTGAGCTTTTGCTTCTAGCATCCTAATGAGTCCAGGTAGCAAAGTACATTGAACTTATAAAAGAAATAGACCATCCATCCTCTGCCTTGCTCTCCTGGAAATTTCAGAAATACAAAGGAGGATAAGGGCAAACATCCTTGATTTGAATTTAGAAAAATCTGAAATGGTTTGACTTTAGTTCTTTAGTATTTAAATTCAGGTGAATGATCCTTGTAAACAAAATGTTGCTGATATGAGAATCACTATTAAAATACCCCTTTAAATGTAATATTTGATTACCACCCCTACTGAATAAGATTTCACAACTCACATTGTCATCAATAGAAGTCACACAAGCAGATCTTGACACAAGGGTGGTAATATACCCTTAAATTAAGCTATTTTGGCCTTTTAAAAAGTCAACCATTATTAGTAAGTGCTTTCTGAAGCCTCATTTTTATTTTGACGCACTAATTTATACATACTAGTATATAATGCATTCTGACTTACTGTACTCTGAAATTTATATTTCAAATGATTTTACCCACCTGGAGAGAAGCATAGCAGCTATACTGCAGAACTCAGCAATGCCTTGGGCCTGGCAATGAACAGAGAAAATGGCTGTACATATGCCACTCACAACAGAGAGGTGGAACATTCTTTCAAAAGGGAGTTTGACTTTACAGGTGGGTCCAGCTATTTGGGAGAATTACACTTCTTTGTCCCCACCTATCATTCATCCTGACCTAGTTGGATGCAGAAAGACACCCATCAGTGATTTTCAGCTTTTGAACATTAGAATCTCCTGGGGAACTTTAAAAAACATCTCTGCTCAGGTCTCACCCAGACTAATGGACACTATCTCTTACAGGTGATGCCTGGTGGAAGTGTTCTAACCTTTGCAGCTCTCTTACTGGACCACTGAATTTGAGAACCACTTACTTCCAACACTGATTTTCAAATGTTGGTTTCCATCGTAATCACTGAAGAAGATTCTAGCCCTGCCTTCTGGGTCAGGTGGTTCTGATGTAAAACAATATCTGCAAACCCCAGAATGACACAGAAAGAACTTGGTTATTTCTGCTTCTCCCCATCTCCTCCAATATCCTGCTCCTGTCTTGGCAATAGCTATCAATATATATTCCAATTAAAATGCAATGATGCTAATTGGAATAATAACATTTCAAACTAACCAGCCATTATGAAAATGTTCTCAACTGAGAGCAGAGCCCCGAAGGAATGGACATAGAATGGGTAAATTTCATAGCTAATAAGAGAATCCTAATGTTCTCTGTCTTCATCAGATTTATAACATGTCCAGCAATCACTGTCCTTCACAGCATTGTGTCATGGCTCTTCATCTCATCTGCTCATCACAACAACCTCCTGGTGACAGAGTTACTCTTATTAACCCTGTTTTGTAGGTCAAGAAACTGTGTCTCAGAAATTAAAGAACTTGTCAAAGGTCATGGTGCCCACGCTGATGACTATAGCAGTGGAACCAGATGAAGTGTGAAAGAGAAAAAGTGTTCAATCTAAGCTCCTCAGATCATTCAAGATAGGAGTTCAGAATTACTTCTAAAGCCCTCGTTCCTGACCACTAAGCTGGAAATTTCTGACAAGAGGATTGTCGAATTGTGAGTTGAACTACTTTGTGAAATCACGAGCTTCCTGTCAGTCGCTGAACATACCTGAGAGAAGATGAATGGCTATTAGGCATTCCGGCTTTACTTCCTTGCTGACTTCTTCAGGCTATTAACTTTGTAGGTGACTGGACCGAGAGTGGGTTTCTTCTCCAGAAATTCAGAATTCATATTGAGAGTGAGTTAATCTCTGTGAAACGTGTGGATTTAGTTGCTGTATTTTCTTCAATTCCCAGCTAAGTTGAGTATTCCTGTAGTAGATTCTCTTTTTAGATCTAACTAGATGAAAAAGATTTCTGTTTGACCTATCCATAGGAGTATGGATATCATGAAATACAGAACATAAAACTAAATGTAAAAATATGCTTAAATCGGAATTGCTGCTAGCTCACAATAGTGTCAGTGTTATCTAACACTGACAAGCCCCACTACCTTAAACATTGAGATCATTCATAATAATTTAACCTTCCTGACCTTGGGGATCAGTCCAAAGTTGGGTATTTTGTCTAAGTTGAACAATCTTTGATCTAGTAATTTTAAACAACATTGTCAGCGAAGGTTATGACACTGAAAGGTTATAGTTCCAGGACTGCTTCCCAGCATATCCTTTATGACATGGAGAGAGCCTGTGTACAGTAAGCTGAACATATAGGGAAGCAGAAGTGAGAGATGGAAGGTCAGAGAGGACCACAGAGAGGGGCAAGAAACTGAGAACTACCCAGGTCAGGGGGAAGGCCCCAGCAGAATTGCCCCCTATAATCTGACGGCTCCTAGTTCTCCTGGGTGCCCTCCCTACTTTCCAACTTGACGCCTGGGGGCCTTCTGCCCAGGCTGCTAAATCCTTTTTACACTAAACTGTTGGGTCTTCATTTTCTTGACACTTTTACAAATAAAATTTTTCTTTATGATTCAGGTTCCCCCGATACTGGCCAAAAGAAGTTCTGTTGCTTCAACAGTAACTTGTGGCCTGATGGAGTCATTTCAATCATAGAGGGAACAGCAGCATTTGGGAAATTCAGCAGGTAGAGCATTCCAGCAAGGGTTACCTTCATGCTCACATTGGGACGGGCAGCACCATTCTGTGAACTGAGAAGCAGGCATAACAGGGAAGTTCATGGTGGTATCTAAGAGGCATAACATGTTTGCCTGCCCTCCTCTCTTGTATTATAATTGGTCGCTGCCATTTTGCCGCAGATGCTTCTAATCTGTTCACTCAGGGCTTTTCAAACTGCCCCATGAGAGTACACCTAAAAGCAAAGGAGAAAGTGCTTACCTTCAGTAGTTGCCTCAGAGTTTTCCCCACAAACCCAGTGATTTATTTCAAAAATTCTTATAAATTTACATGTATATGTGTATGTATGTATATGTATATGTATATGTATATGTATATGTATATGTATATGTATATGTATATATATTTCACTATGAAAAGAATGTTTTATGCTATTTTTGAGTAAAATGTATCTGTCAGTGTCTATGTTTACTTTGTGATGAGTGTACCTCTCACAGGCCAAGCTTAACTTGGAGACAGCAGGGCTACTGTTTAAGATCCTGTGTCTCACTGAATATCCTGTTAAAATGTCACATTTCTGGGAGAGATGCTCTAGTAAACCCTTAACACCTTAGCCTAAACCTGCTTTTGGTTTCTAAAGTATTTTGTGTATTTATTGAAATAATACATATATATATCATTAAAAATATCAAATACTAAGAAAATTCCCAGCCCCTCTATGCTGTGAGTTTTCACAATCCTGTTAGGATTCTACTAAACAATAAGCTCTTGAAAATATTTCCCTTTAACAAGGGTGACTACACATCCTGAGCAGACCTGATTTATATCTTATCCCCTGTATAAAATAGTATTATTTCACTCCAAAGTATCTTGATTTAAATGTCAAATTACTTGGTACCTGTACCAACCTAGAGGCTGAGACTTCTGTGTTTGTTTTCTAACAATCATTCCCGTGTGCTTAAATTAATGGTTATGCCCATGTCTCTGATACTCTATCTAATTTAGACATTTTCATTGTCTTCCTGCTCACATTTATCCCCATTTCTTTTCCTTGCTTCCTGTGAATAAATACATTGCTCTTTAGTTCTCTGCTGATTACCTTTGCAGCTCGATTTCTTGCTCCATTAATTATAGATAATTTCTCAACTTCCTAGTTTATAAAGGAAATATATTAGTGCCCCCACACTTTCCTTTACCTGTCTTCTACCTTTTACCCAAATCTTGCTTTTTACTTTTTTAAAAAATATATTTTTATTGATTTCAGAGAGGAAGTAAGAGGGAGAGAGAGAGATAGAAACATCCATGATGAAAGAGAATCATGGATCAGCTGCTTCCTGCAAGTCGCCCACTGGGGATTGAGCCCACAACCCGGGCACGTGCCCTTGACTGGAATCGAACCTGGGACCTTTCAGTTCGCAGGGGGATGCTCTATCCACTGAGCCAAATCGGCAAGGGCATTTTTTACTTTTACATTGTAAAAGTTGATAACATATATATTCTGTCTTATAACCAAAAATTAATCTTCCCTTTATAGGATAACTCTGTGTATTGAAGACCAATTGGTAGCATGCGCTATTATAGTCATGCACCACAAAATGACATTTTGGTCAACAATTGACCACATGTACCACAGTGGTTCCAGAAGGTTATAATGAGCTGAACAATCCCTATTGCCTAGTGATGTAGCCATCATAATGTTGTAGCACAATGCATTCCTCACAAGTTTGTGGCGATGCTGGTGTAAACAGACCTACTGCACTGCCAGTCCTATAAAGTACAGCACACACAATTACAGTAGGCTCTTCCATCTAGGATTGTGGAAGGACACTCCATAGAGTTTGCTCAGTGACCAAATTGCCCAATGACACATTTCTCAGAATGTACCCTCGTCATTAAGCGGAGCATGACTGTAAGTCCATGTGTTTATTTACTGCTAAATAATTCAACAGAGACCATATTTCAGTCTTTCTTAATAGACTTTTTGTCCCCTTCGGAATATCCTCTCTTGCATTCTCTGTCTTTATCATACTTCTAAGGTCTTCCAATGTCTCTGATGTACAATGCATTGTATGAAGTCATCCATTTCCTCAGTGTCCTCCCTTCTAGAACCATCCCTCCCTCTGCTCCAGTCTGGGCATCATGCTTGCCAGGTCTGTCTCCATGATCATTTCAGAGCACCAAGGTGTGGAGAGGATTTATCTAACGCAAAGAGGTCTGGCCTTTGCCTTCGGCTATGGAGGTTTATCTCTAGGCTGCTGAAATGCTCTGCCTCACAGGAGTGTCTTTGTTGGTCCAGGACCTTTGGCCATCAGATAGTCTAACAGTGTGATTTGTGACTTATGATGAGGGCTTTGGATCATGTGGCATTCATTTCAATCTCTGAAGGAATAGGACACCTGCCTGATTCCTGCAGGGCTTGGAGACTACCGGTCAACCCTGTAAGCAGAATACTAACAGCAAAGAGAATACTAACAGTAAATCAACTCTTAGGATAGGAGTGGAGATCAGAGGAGTAAAATGCATTGGTATATGTTCTTCACACAGCACTGAACATATACGTACTTAGCTTGCATTTTTTATTTAGGAGACATTAGGACTTCTGCCTTCTCTCACCTTGCTCTCCAGGACTGTTTGAGGTCGTCCTGTGCTCATTTATCTTTCTGCATATGTCTAGGGCAATGGGTCTCATTTCTAGTTGCAGTGACTTAAATGAGATCCGACTGTGTTGACTCTAGGGCGATGTTGCTGCCATTTTCAACTTTATACTTGATGTGGATTATGGCACAAGGGGGAATTGTGATGAGATTGTTGAAGAAGCTATATGTGTCATTTGTGGCAGCATCCAGTTCCACTGCCATAAACCACACTGAACACAATTTCTATGTGCTTGACCTTTAATCTGAGTATGGAGATGAAGCCATGTTGACACTATGCTTTGTCAGCCTTCCTCCCAAAGGACATCCTGGCCTATTGATACAATTTTCTTCGATGTAACACATAATCTGTCATTGTTTTCTCATGGAAGTGGGAGCAGTAGCAATTTCAATTCTCCATTCCTAACAGTGATATTGGGTTTCTTTTGTGCTAAATGGTACATAATGTTAGTTTCTTAGATAATTAGGCCCTGGGTCTTCACAGGGTCTTCAAGCTGGTTTAGAATTTACCAGTAGTATTTATGGCTTCAGAACACTACAGAGCACTGTAATAAACTAAGTTCTTCTACATTTGGATTCCTTTATTCATCAAACATTTATCAGGAATCACCTCTGTCAAGTAAAATATGCACTTCTGATATTCTGAAACTTACTTTTAACTGATGTGCTCATGCTATGAAGCTGAAAAAATATTACAACATGCGACTAATTATAACATTAGCTCTTTGGTAGTTTGCTATACAGTAATACTAATATATTGTATGTGAGTATATATCTATATGTAAGTGTACACACACATATATGTATGTATGTATGTACCGTTAATACCAGTATCTCAAAGAAATATATGGTATTTTTATTTTTTTTATTAGTAAAGTACTTTAGCATATTTTTTTTTTACATATATTTTATTGATTTTCTACAGAGAGGAAGGGAGAGAGACAGAGAGTCAGAAACATCGATGAGAGAGAAACATCGATCAGCCGCCTCCTGCACATCCCCCACTGGGGATGTGCCCGCAACCCAGGTACATGCCCCTGACCGGAATCGAACCTGGGACCCTTCAGTCCGCAGGCCGACACTCTATCCACTGAGCCAAACCGGTCTCGGCACTTTAGCATATTTTAAAAACGAAACTGATTGTCAGTAACTCAGGGGTGTTGAGATATGCATGATATTGAAATATGAAACCTAAAATGGTTTCAGAGCAGATAAGTAAATTGTCTAAGGGTACAGCACTGTAAGTGACAGAGATAGGCTAGGTTGGTTCTTAACATAGTCTTCTTTTCACTTGAGGCTTTTGCCCTCAAAGAGTTTATGATTTAGATGTTATTTAAGATCTGCATGCACACACTAATCTCTTCCGCATTGCCTCACAGTGTGTAATTATGCGCCCATTGTAAAATGAATGTGACATTTTCAAAAATAAGATAAAATAGCACTGGCTGGAATTTTGGAAGAGCTTCATGGAAAAGTGGTAGATCTTGAAGAAGAGATATGCTCTGGGATGAGGAGATAAAGTTGGATAAATCTGGTGAGAAGAGAAAGTGCACAGTCTTGAAAATCAGACTGACAACTATAAAGCTTTATTTTGTAACCAGCAGTAACAGGTTAAAGGTATGTGAGTAGAGAAGTAGCTTGTCACAATAGGCAGTTTCTCTGTGACAATTGTAGAAAGGATTAGGGTAAGAAGACTCTGGAGATTTTGAGTTTTATTGTGTTGGGGAGGAGTGACAATGTTGTGCTGGCTGATTCCTAACCTTTTCTGTCTTCTCTTTCTCCCCAGTTGGGGCCATTCGGGGCCTGCTCTGTCTGCTGGGCCCTGCCTGGCTCCAGTGAAAGGCTGTGCTGTGGGTCTCCGCCCTTTGAGTGTATCCATTCCCAGGCAGTGAGCCAGCGTGAACCTGCCTCTGCTTGAAGTATGACTGTGGCGTGGACTTTGTCTGTAAATGCCAAGACAGCATCAAGTCTCAGGGTCTTAATGAGCTGCTCGGAGCTTCCAGGTTAATTTACTAGCTAATAGAGTCTAAATTTATCAGTACTGACAAATAGGACAAATACACAAGCTTGAACACATTTTTGCTAGGTCTTGATTAAAATGAATCTTAGCAGGATCTTTTTAAAATTTAACACTACAGGATTTTCTTCAATATTACTTCAGTCAGCTTCATTTTCTTTTTTCTTCTTGAGGATAACAATCTAATATTATCAAATACTGGTGGCATTAGTGCTGTACTCATTGGCTAAAGAACAATCTTAGCACATATTTAAGTCAACCCACTCAGTTTTTCTTGTGAGGCTCAGTTGGCAGAGATCATTCATACCACATGGACATGTGACAAGGAGAGGGGCACTCAATAAACAGTATTACAATCCCAGGTGATGAGTGTTGAACTTGATTCATGTAGGGCCTGTTTAGGGGCTTCAGAAAAAGGAATGATGTTTAGTGTTCCTGTGGAGGTGATAGAGGACACTGGCGGGTACTTTATGGGCAATGGTGCTATCAGATTGGGTTTTAGGAATCACTCTGGGTTGTATGGATGATAGAGTAGATGGGAGAAGTGGAGAAGGAGGCCTGGAGATAGGAGAGCAGTTCGCAGCTATATTACTCAGGGTTCTGCAGAGAAATAGGATTATAATGACTTTGTGTGTGTGTGTGTGTGTGTGTGTGTGTGTGTGTGTGTGTGTGTGTGTGTGTGTGTAAGGTAGGCTGGCAGACTGGAGACCCAAGTAAGAATTGATGTTGTAGTTCAAGTCCAAATGCAGTCTGGAGGCAGAATTCTATTTTCCTTGGGGGACCTTAGTCTTTTTTTCTCTTGAGGCCTTTAACTGATAAGATGAGGTCTATTCACATTAGAGATTAATCTGCTTTACTCAAAGTCTAATGTTTTAAATGCTAATTTCATTTTAAAAATACCTTCACACTATTTAGATTGGTGTTTAACCAAATGACTGAGTACCACAGCCTTGCCATGCTGGCACAAAAATGTTAAGTATCACAGGAGTCAATGAACTTTTATTGTCTAGGTAAAAGAAGAAGAATTATACCAGAATTTAATTGTGTGGACTCGTCAAGCAGTTGGATGAAAGTTGTGAGAGGATGCAATCTCAACATCTGGGCATGGATCCTTAAAACAGACATTTTCCTGTCAATTTGTCCATAGAGATGATATAGCAGCCTCTCCCCCTTCCTCCTTAGTTCAATTATTCTTTCCATCTATTGAGCAAAAAGTTCTTGATACTCTCCTAGAAATGGAAGACACAGAAGTTGCAAAAACACATGGTTTACCTTATAGGATCTCACAGCCTAGTCATAGCTCTGCATTACAGCTTTGCAAATGAGACTAATGGCCACTTCATACATTTAATCTCCTCATTATGTTACTCAGGACTTTCCTAGAAGTGAGGGAGGGCATGTCTTCATGGCAAAAACAAATCAAACAAAAACAAGCAACTTAAAGAAAAACTCCTCAACTTTGATTACAATACTTCCAGTACCTGTCCATATTTCTAGTGAGGTGGGGCCAGTTTTGCTCTGCTCTAGCACTGTGCTTGCAAGCTACTCACAAACTCATTCGTCCTGCACAGAAGCCTAGGGTGATGTCTGTCCCATCATGGCCTCTCTACTCCCGAGGAACAAATAGGCTTGCTCACTTAAACAAGGATCACAGTGCAGGATTCTACACATTTCCTGTAAAAATAGAATCTCCATGAACTCTTTTGTCCTGGTCCCTAAGAGGTTCACATATTTTGCAAGGAGAATGACAAGAATAGGAGCTGGGGAAAAAAGCTTTTTTGGGAAAAGATATACTTTCAAACGTTTAGTATAATGTTTTATGGGAATCCACATCTGGTTTTCCTGCATTTATCATGCCAATAAAACATGCACCTGTTAGTTTTTCATCACAAGCCATATTTCTCATCTGTCTAGCTTGCCCTTGTCACAAGACATTTCCCTTTTGGCACCCACTTGTATTTTTGTACTGAGTGGAAGTTGGAAGTGATTGCAAAGGAAGGTGATTCCTTTTGACATTTTATGTATGACCCACCTATCTCCTTATGGAATATAAGGAAAAAATTGGAGGGGAGCCCTAGACAATGAGAAATTTTCTAGAAGTGTATAGGACACCAGTTTTATCTTAGGTTTGTCTTGGGATTTTAACCAAATAATGTGGTATAATTATGTGTGTGTTTGGATCTGGAGATTTGGTATGCCTTGGGGAGGGACAGAGTGAGATACAAGCCATTTCCTAGATTCCCAAGTACTGGCTTTTAAAATTTTGTTGTTCTTATTATGGAAAATTTCAAAATATTGGAAAGTAGAGAAAACAGTATAATGGATCCACATGTATCCATCACCCAGTTTCAATAATCACCAACAAAGGGACAAACTGGTTTCATCTATACCCTTATTATTCCCAAACCCTATTGCATTTAGAAGGACACCCTGGATATCATTTCATCTGAAAATTCATATAGGTAAGTGCTCTTTTTACAATTTAGCTAAACACCATTATTACACCTAAAACACATTTCTCAATACCATTAATAGCCAAACAATACTCAAATTTCCTTGATCATATCATTTGATCAAATCAGAATCTTAATAAGGTCCAAACATTAGTATAACTGATATTTCTTAAGTTTCCTAACCCTTTGCTTTTTTAACCTTGCAATTTATATGTTAAAGGAACTAGATAATTTGGCCTGCAGAGCTTTTCATGTTCTTGATGTTCTAATTGAATCCTATAATATAACATAACTAGGTGCCCAGTGCATGAATTTGTGCACCTTGAAAGGAACTGTGGGCCACGGGGCTGTGGTGGGCACCGGGGCAAGTCTTGGCCCATACTCCGCACCCCCTGGCCCCCTGTCTGCCAGCAACCCCACTCCTACACACTGATGGCGTCACCCCCGCTCGCACCCGCTGACAGTGTGGAGCAATTGGGGCCAGTGCCACCAGTGGGTGTGAGTGGAGGCTGTTGCCCCGATCGCATGGCCAGCGCCAGGCACCTGCAGTGGGTGCGGGTGGCGGCTCCAGTGCCGGCAGCAGGTGTGAGTGGAGCTGGCGCTGGCAATAGGTGTGAGTGCCCTATGGGACCACGGCACGTGGGAACAAAAAATTTTTAGTAACCACCAGAGGCTTGCCCCGATGGCAGCGACCAGTGCCCCGCCATGGTCTGGTGCCCCACCTTGGTCTGGCACACCCACTCACCTGCTCCACCATCCCACTGCAGCTGATGCCCACCATGTTCCATGCATAGCCCCTGGTGGTCAGTGCATGTCATAGCAACTAGTTGTTCAGTGGTTCTGCCATTTGGTCTATTTGCATATTAGGGTTTTAATATATAGATATGTATCTCTGCCTTCCCTATTTATAACCTATATTTCCTATAAACTATTGATCTAGAAGCTTCATCAGATTCAGGTTTCATTTTTTTGGCAGAAATATTTCATTGGTGGTGTAGAACATCCTATTTATTGTATTACATCAGGAGGCACATATTGTCTCCTGCCTCTCTTTGGGTGATGGTAAACTTGATGAATGGATTTACTTGTTGCCAGGCTGATCCATTATTATTAAATTCCCTATTTAGCTCCCATCAATGACCATGATCTAGTTGTATTATTATTATTAATATTATTATTATTGTTTTATTATTATTATTATTAGTACTAGAGATTCTAAATCTAAAATCCATAGTCTATCATTCCTTCTTTGGTCAGTAGGATACTCTGGGTTGATTCAAAGCCTTTTTGACATGGCCAGAGTTTTTAACTTAAAAGCAAATGGTTAAATTTTTGTAAAAGATGTGGGCATTTTTAAAAAAAAATATATTTTTATTGATTTCAGAGAGGAAGGGAGAGGGAGAGAGAAATAGAGACATCAATGATGAGAGAGAATCATTGACCGACTGCCTCCTGCACCCCCACACTGGGGGATCAAGCCCACAACCCATGCATGTGCCCTCACCCGGAATTGAACTGTGACCTCCTGGTTCATAGGTCACTGCTCAACCACTGAGCCACGCTGGCCTGGCAAAGAGCTGGGCATTTTTAACATTGCCACACTGAAAGAAAAATCCAAAAGCATCGATAGTTTCTGAAAGCAATGGTTTGACTTGCCAGGTCTTGAGGGGAAATTCTAATAGATGAATGTTTAACTTCACAAATAACACAAAGAATAAAGGAAATGGCAAGGGGAATTACATGGCCATTGATAGGAATAACACCGGAACAGTAATACTACAGCAAGATGCCAAGGAAAGTGCCACTGACTTAAAAAAAGACAACTCCGAATGTCCGAATGTCTAACTGTGGTAACTTGATTCCAAGGTGTGAAGCAAAATTAGAAAGATGAACATAAAACTGTATTTGCTGTTTTTCTTTGGACTCACTAGAGCTTACGAGTAGACCAGAAGCCTGGTGCACGAAATTCGTGCATGGGGCAGGGGGTCCTTCAGCCTGGCCTGCACCCTCTCGCATTCTGGGACCCCTCTGGGGATGTCAGGCCTTAACCAGCAGTTGGACATCCCTCTCACAATCCGGGACACTGCATGCACCAATGACCATAGTTTTCATACAGGTTAAAGGCATCTTGCTGTTGTATGGGCAGCTACATTTTTTTGCCCTGATTATAAAAAGTAGTACATAACATGATCCTTCTGAGGCAATAGTACCATTTTCCCCATCTTATGGGTGGAAAAACTGAAGCAGAGAGAAGTTAAGTAATTGGCTTTGTCACACAGTTATAAGTGTCAGAATCAGGGCTGACCACAAAATGTGCAAGCCAGAGTCCATGCATGTCATCGCTGCATCATCCTGTTTTTTCAGTGGTAGAGTAGCCTTGCCAGGTTTTAATTTTTAAATCTAAGAGACTGTTCCCAATATATGCGATAGGGTCCGTAGGCCTGTCTGTCAATCAGGGCCATTTGTGGGGCCACCGGAGAGCAGGGCTCACCCACTAGCTGCCCCCTACCCCCCCCCCCCAGCATTGCCACCACTGGTTGCCTCCCTCGTGGGGGGAAGACACTCAGTGCAGGTCTGGGGCAGCTCCTGTGTTGAGCATCTGCCTCCTGGTGGTCAGTGCACATCATAGTGATTGGTCATTCTGCTGTTTGGTCGATTTGCATATTAGGGTTTTATTATATAGGATAACTCAAACAAAGGCAAAATTTATTCTGGTTTAAAAAAATTTGAGGGCTGACATGCATATATTGAAGTGGTGAAATGTGCAATATATATGGTTTACTTTTTGCCTTTCTGAGTGATTTTAATAATTGTACCTCATAGACATTTAATACTTTAGAGTGATTTCCTACAGTTCATTTTCCTGATCTTATAATTTTTTTTACTATGACAGCTATTTATAAGTTCTGTCTATGTCAACTTTTGCTAACATTGAGCCAAACCTTATATGAATACTCTTCTTATCACCTGTAATTTATCAGATATAGGACAGCATTGTAAATTTCTGTTCAACACATTGGGCACTAGTGGTCACATCTATGGTGTTAGGGAACTTGACTTGCTCACTCTAATACTGTGTAAGTTATGAAAAATGTGTTGGGAGGTAGGAAAGAAAATGAAAGGCAGAAAAATCATTCAGCACCTTTAAGATCCATGCATGTGGCACATTTTAATTCATTTAATTTTCCCATATTTGAGTTGTTGGGGGGATACACATGTTTAGCTTTTTATAAATACCACCAGGCTTCCACTCTTGCTAGATTCTTTTACCTAGGCTAGGTTTTTAAACTCATCCATGGTAAATATTTTTATAGCCATTTTGGAGTCAAGGAAATAAACTCAGAGCATAAGCTGTAAGTTCAAACAGCTAACAAGGAACAGAGACAGAATTTGAACCCATTCCTCTATCCAACTAACAGGCTGGCTTCTCCCCTTACCTCCCCTGCCTGCTAGCCATGTCAAATGAGCTCATCTTTCAGAAAACGTGCTCCATCATTCATTTAATATATATTTTACAGTGACTGGATGTCAGCATATGCTATTTTTCTTCTCAAATAATTCACTGTTTAGGAGACAGGGTATGACAGGAAGGTGCACGTTGCTCGAGTTGTCCCCTCATTGGAAATATTATAGAATGTAGAACTGTATAATGTAGGGTAACCTGGTATGGTGCTAGGTGAAATGGAATTCTGTAAACTCTGGCCCAAGTAGAAAGTCAATACACTAAGAACCAGAAATCACTAAGGAGCCATGTGCTTGGAAACTCAATACAGCAATAAGTAACCCAGTACTGTGTCCATGAAAGGTCCCTTAGTGTCCACCAAAAAATGTTAATGCACTCCCCCTGGTGTCAGTTAGTCCTGCATTTTAAAATAAACACATAAAAGAAATCAATGAAAGGATTTTTTTCTTCCTTGAAGTTTGCTACATAGTCTCAATGATATTATCAAGGCAAAACTCTATGGGACTATTTAACAACCCTGGACGCTTTTGTTGTAAAATTAAAATTAAATTGAGTACATTCAGAAAATGCATTTTTGTGTGAGGCTTATAATCACATACATATAATTAAAAATTACATTAAAAAACACTGGCTCTTTCTATGCATAATACTTTGTCTCTGTTACCAAGTGTATGTGGCAATTATGAACACAGCCAACAATAGATGCTCCACATTTCATAGCTTTGTATAGGCAGGCACCAGCCTAACTGTATCAAGACTCTTGATAACAGCATGTGTTTACAGAGTGCCTACTATGCTAAGCTTTTGCTAGGATGTGAGGAAAGAATGAAGAATAAGACAAATTGCTTCCTTGTCTTAGATCACACATTATAGGTGAAGACAGACAAATGAACAATAAATTATAACTGTGTAATAAGTGTTTTGACATTTTCAGAAACATATAACAAAGCCATCAAATATAACCTGTGGCTGGGGTGAAATAGGGGTGTAGGAGAAAGTGACATTCAGCTGAGAGAAGGATAGTTTGGGGTGAGTCAGACCACAGGTTGCAAATTGAAAGGAGTAGGGTGAGGGGAGGAGGCATGCATGTTCCAGACAAAGTGAATAGCATCTGGGAAGGCCTAGAGACTAGATAGAGCTTGGGGTATGTAACAAACTCAAGGACGGTCAGGAGGGTAGGAGTGAGGATGGTGGCAAATATGAAGGGATGACCCTAGAATGGTAAGTGATGAGCGGAGGCTAGAAAAATCATGAAAAGCCTTGTAGACCACATTCAGATGACTGGACTTGACTCTTAGGACTATTGAAGGGAAGTAAGGAAGAAAGTGACATGGTCCAATTTCTCTTTTAGAAGGACCTGCTGGCTGCTGGGGAGAATGGATGGGAGCAAGTAGAACCAACTGGCAGACTTTGCAGCAATCCAGGTGGAAGATGATAGTGGCCCCAGCTGGAGGATGAGGAATGGCAAAGAGGATAGACAGCAATGGACAGGTCTGATAGCTGGCATGGCATGGTGATCATTAGATGAGGGTAGTGAGAGGGAGAGTAGAATCCAGGATGATGCCTGACTCTGGCTTGGGCAACTAACTGAGCCAGTTGCTGATAAAGACAATAGAAGGAGGATCTGGTTTGGGGGGTCGGGGGGGTGGGGGGGCGGCGATGAATTCATTTCTGGACATGCTGGATTTGAAGTACTAGGAGTAAACTTTCTTCATTTTTTAGTGTTTTCCAAAGTTCATTGTCCTTGTGAAATAACTAAGATAGACAAACTCACCTAAGTGTCTACCTGGATGCAATGGGATTAAAAAGTGATAAAAATCTGGCTTTCTGATGGTACTTTTTTATACTGATAACAGACACCTATGTGGGCTATCAGCATTTATGAGGAATACATTCAGATGGTCCCTGTGAGAATATATGTGGCTAAGAATAATAAAAATAGACAAGCTGGGATGGCAGTGACAGGTAAAGGCATCATTCCCCAAACCTCCCATACCTCTCTCTCTCTCTCTCTCTCTCTCTCTCTCTCTCTCTCTCTATATATATATATATATATATATATATATATATTTCCTCATCAGATAATTGTTTTTATTAAAGGTGGTAAGGGGGAGAGAAACATCAATCAGTTGCACCCAGACCTGGAATCAAAATCAAACCCTTGACTTTTCAGTGTGTGGGATGAAGCTCCAACCAACTGAGGCACAATGACCAGGGCCCCTTTCTTTTCTTTTCCAGGGAAAATCAGGACTTCGTTGGGAAAGACCTGGAGCTGCACTCAGCTGGTTGTGACTCACTCTCTAGTACTAGTATAGGGGAGGCTGTGGGAGCTCCCTGAAGACGGTGACGGTTGGTTTTATTTATTTTGTAAAGGTAGCTTTATTAAGATTTAATTTGTATGCCATTCAATTCATACATTTAAAGTATACAAGTCAACGGTGTTTACTTTATATGAAGATGTGTGCAAGAATCACTGCAGTTCATTTCAGAATGTGTTCGTTACCTGAAGAAGAGACCCCTTATTCTTTAGCTATCGCCTCCCTGTCCCCACTCCCCTCCAACGCTAAGCAACCACTCATCTATCCTCTGTCTCTATAGATTCCCTTTCTGAACTTCATATGAATGGAATACGTGCAGTCTTTTGTAACTGGCTTCTTTCACTGAGCGCAATGTTCCCAAGGTTTACCCGTATTGTGGTATACTAGTATATCATCAGTACTTTGGTCCTTTTTTATGATTAAATAATACTTCATTGTGTGACTATGCCACATTTGTTTATCCATTTGTTTGTTGATATACATTTGGATTGTTTTCACCCTTTGGATATATAGCTGTGTTTACAGTCATTGCTGTTTATTAGTCTGTGCGCCTCCAAGGCTGGCACAGGTTAGGATTCACTCTTCTGCCACTGATACCAGCTCAGAGCTCAGTGGCTCCCAGGCATCCTCTAGGATCCTAGGCATAATTGTGAAGCAGGGACATTTATTCTTGTTGCTCTGTTCCTGCATGCATGTACCCTTTTCTTACTTCCCCCTTGTTTCAGTACCTGAAATATCAGAGGGAGTCTTATCCCTTTCACGAAATGCTCTCTAGACTGCTGAAATTTTTACTACTCCTGCCTGCTTTAATCCAAGTGCCATTCTTTTTTTCTTTTCTTTTTTTAAAATTTATCTTCATTGTTTAAAGTATGACAGATGTTCCCCTTTGTTCCCCCATCAACCCCTTCCACTTCACTCCCACTCCCTCCCAGGTCTTCACTGCACTCTTGTCTGTCCATGAAGTTATACACTTAAGCATATAAATTCTCTGGTTAATCTCTTCCTGCCTCCTCCTCCCTCCTTCCCTCTGAGATCTGTCAGCCTGTCGCATGCTACAATGCCTCTGGATCTATTTTCTTCATCAGTTTATTTTGTTATTAGATTCTACATATAGGTGAGATCATGTGATACTTGTCTTTTTCTGATTGGTTTATTTTGCTTAGCATAACACTCTCTAGGCCCTTCCATGCTGTCTCAAAAGGTAAGTATCACAGAAAGCTGATAAATTCACATGAAGGTGTGAATGAGGCCTCAAGTAAATATTCCCTTACCTTTTCAAAGAGGGGAGTTGGCCCAAATGGATCTCATTGTAAAGGGGGGGGGTCCTCTAAAATGTGAGTTTGGGAAGCTGCTAAGGTGTCCAGACTGCTTTCAGAAATTTTCTTATCCCAGCTCTCCTAAACTTCCTTCTGATCTTCACAGTCAGCCTAAGACTGAAACTTGGCATGAATGCCTATGTACATTTTACAACAAAAGTAAATACTCAAGAGCCACAGTTCATGAATCTGGGAATGCAACTGAAAGGAATTTTAGGGATAAAATAGGCAGGTTTAGGGAGTCTTAGGAAAAGAGAGGGTCCATGGAGAAGGACTGCATAGATGACGGCTTGGAGCCACCAGAAGGCAGACATTCACAGAGAATAAGGAAAAGTCACAGAGTGTGGGGAAGAAGGAAACATACTTTCACAGAGAACAGAGATGCTGGGAGGAGGGAAACATATGTTCACAGGAGATAAAGGAATGTTGCAAGATAAGGGGAGAGGGAGAGGGGGGGCACCATGTGGGTTTTGGACTTTGAAGCTGAGATTCTGTAAAAAGACTGACCAATTAGAAAAGCACAGAGTCATAAAATGGGGGAGGGGTCCAATTAGAAGAGAGCATGAAGAGACAAAGCACTACAGCCTTTATAAACCTTAGAAAAAAGGAGCTTAGTGGGTTACCCGCTTGGGAACCTCTCCCTATGTGGGAGTCTTCCAATAATTGCTTCCAATAAATTTCCACCCTTTTACTAATAAGTCCTTTTAGCCTGCAAATTTTATTCTTCAAATTTCGTGAGACAAGAACCTGCAAGGGGGAGATCCATTCCCCACACCCCACGCTTCACAACCAAAGTATTTTACTATTTTAAATAATCAATACAATTGAAATGGGATAATCAAGGACCTTGTGTTTGTGTGTTTGCCATGATGAAAGTTATGATCTACATACCCTGGAAAATACTCATTTATAGATGCACCTAACTCAAAAAATCTGAGTAGCTCTGCCTGAATGTGAAGGAAGATTTAGCAGGATTCTTTAAAGTGTAATCTATCTTCCAACTATATTCAGAATCACTTTGTGTGCCAATTTCAGGTGTCCCATTTTAGCTAGTAAAAGAAAATCTTTTAGGTGAATGTGGCCCAGGGACCATCCTTTCAGCAAGCTTCCCAGATGATTCTTAGATACATTCATTTATGCATTAGGGTCATTCAAAAATATCAGGGCTTCAACTGTATGCATGCTACATAAGTAGGGAGGCCATAACATTTTTCATTCAAACTCTGGAGAGGGAAAGTAGGTGCTATTAATAATTACCCTGATAGCACTCTTATCAACCAGGAGTACCCTGCCAAACCAGAGCACAAGGTCACCTTGCAAATAACTACCAGCTTGTCTGAGTGAGAACTTATTCTGCCATCTTCCTCTGACTTTGTAACTCATCAAAGCCACATTCTCAAAGCCTGGCTACCTTATGAGTACTACTTATCTATGGGTATGAGTTTCCTACTTTTGTTGATTGCAGTCAGCTGTGGCTGTCACTAGTGCTGTCTTTATTCCCTGGTCTTTCTGTCTTTTGACATAGAAGAGGCTGAACTTTCTGTCCAACTTGTGGTTGGGTGAGGTAGTGGTTCTGGCCAGACCAATGGAAGGAATATTGAGTTGCCATGGGAGCAAGTAGTGGACCCAAATATAATTCATCTGTTTGACCCCAAAGTCCTTCCCTGACCTTTAACCCCCGATTCTCTTTATACTCTCCATTCCTACGACTGTGATGCCATGAGTGAACCATGGCTTAGGGACATGAGCCATATAATGGCCACATAGCTACCAAGCAAACTTTCACATGACTTGGCCCATTTGTCTCGACTATTTTCAAAGGGGCTAGCTGATGTAAGATAGTCCTTGATTCAGGATATTGTGTGAGAAAGATGTGGTCCTAAGAGCAGCTGGGAAACCCTAGGGAATATTCCCTCATGGGAATGTCACAGTAAGTAGAACTGTGTGAAATACAAATTAACAGTTGTTTGCTTTTATTTTATTTTTATTTTTTTGTTAAACAGCTTCACTCAGTAAGCATTTGTTTCTGCTTTGGTCTAAAACCCTAGATTCTTTGTGTCTGTGGCTTTTGAGGCAGCATTGTGGAATCATTGCCTATTGGGGCTGGGAGAAGCCTAGAGACAGGGTAGTTTCACTTCTACATTTTGTATTTGAAGGAATGGAGGCATAAGTAAGTGAAATTTATTTATCCAGCAAACATATCATGAGAGCCTATATTTAAGATATAGTGCTAAGCACCAGGATTCAGAAATGAAACAACATGATCACTGTTCCAGGGTCTCTGTGCTTAGTGGGCAAAGCAAGCTCATAAACATATAATTTCAATAAATATGGTGAACATAGTGATTGTGCTTAGAATTCTACGGGAGCCTAAGGGAGTCAGCAGAGACTGATGTTGAACTAAAAGAAGAAAGGGGGAAAAGACAAACCAGGGAGAGGAAATAGGATCTTGGATGGGTCAAGTATGTTCAGAGAAGAGCAGTTGTGGTGGCTGGAACCTGAGATGGTGTGAGAGGAGATCACTGAGACTGGTGTGAAACTTGCCCAAAGTGAAATAACTTCTGGCTTGTTGAAATTCAAGTGTTTCAGTCTATACCCTCAAATATGCCATTTTTTCTTCACTGGTCCTGTTTTGTAAACTTGGTTTTACTGTGCTAGACTTGGCATCCTTCACCCAGGACAAGGGATCGCTTTCACATGCTGCGGAATATCTTAGGGCAGCCAGCATGTCTGCTGACCGCATGGAATGATTTTGTGATGTGTGTGAACCAACTCAGGCTCTTGTACATTATTTTGTTCCTGTTTCTAGGCTGCAGCAAAGTCAGCCTCGCCCAGCATGGAGACCTCAGGTTACATTGTGATTCTGAGAATACCTGGTCCATCTGTGTATGCACATTACTGAAAATTCCTTCTAAGTAAAGTCATTGTTTTTCAATCACCAGAGAAGAATAAGTAGAAAGGCAGAGATTGGGGATGTTTTGTCTTCTATGAAAAAGAGAAGAAGAAAGATGTGTTGCTTCCTTTCTTGATTTTAACATTAATCTACTGGCCTTTTATCCAGGTTCCAGGTTTTCCTCCAGAATTCTTTGACCACAAGTTGTTGTCCCCATCCCCATGGTGCCTATATATATTTGATGTATTTTTACTGGCTGACTGAATAGTATTATGGAAATGAAGATGAGGATTCATGCTACTAGTGGTCCCATGGCATTCCTTTGTCCCTTAAAATTGGCAGATCCTGCCAAATTCCTTTCCATTAATTATAATAATAATAACAAAAACTTCTTTAGGGGTGTTCTCTCTACCTTCATAATGCAGTTTTTTCTCTCCTATATTCCCCCTGGCATATTTTCTACTTAATGAGATACAGGGATACATATTTTTCCTTGCTGTTTTTCTTGGGATGAGTGTGTTTTTGTGTCTACAAAAGCCCTTCGGTTTTGGTTCTGAGTGCTAAAAAAGAATCCTCAAAGAAGAAGGAAATACAGGTCTGAGGCTGAAATTGTGAACTTGAAAAATCATATTTTCTTCTGTTAGCACTTTTTGATGGCCTACTATGTGCTGCTATATTTTGAGGGTATAAAGATTAATCAATTCTATGTTCACAAAGAAGTGAGTTGAGTGCAGACGACCAATGAATAAACCAAGCACACAGAAACAGAAAGGATGGGCATCCCCAAAGGGCTGTGGGAACGCGGGAGAAGGGCCATTTAGCATGCTTGGAGGGTGGGAGAACAGCGGGGATACACTTCCAGAGATAGGCTGAGTTGATTCTTAAAGTAGAAAATTAAATAAGTATTGGGTGAAAATTATGAAAGAAGGGGAGGAGAAAGAATGGAAGGGGAAGAGATGACACTAAGGATGGTGGATTTGTTGCCAGTGGAAATGGGGTCCTTTTACTGAGTCAAGAGAAAAGCAATTCTGGCGACCTGTGCATGGGAGGATTAGGTGTAGTGGCTGCCCCCAGGTTCCTGGTGTCTCATTTCTGTGGGCCCCATTGTGGAAAGGGTCCAGCTTGTCTTCATCAAGCCCATAAGGCAGACCAGCATTCAAAAATTCTGTGCCATGCCAAAGTGTTGTCTAGCTAAGCCTCTGTCCCTGTCTGGCTAGTGTAATCTGTGTTCCCGGCTCATGTTGCATCGTCCTATCCAGGCTCATGGTTGGAGCCTGCACTTGGGTCCATGCAGCTGCCAACCCCAGGCAGTTGCTAGGTCCTCATGGCCTGTCTCCCTCATGGAGAGAGAACCCGTGAGCGCACCAGCAAATGTCTGATGGAGTGTGTGTTACCCAGTGAGAGGCCTTTGTTAGGCTTGGATTATATTGTCTCAGACTTGGGAAGGACCAGCAGCTCTTTCAAACTAACCAATCAACTTCTCAATCCTTCTTAGGTTGGTGTTGGACCCTCTCCCTAATCAGTCTATGTCCAAGATCTTCTGGGATTTTGTGTCCCTTATCCAATCTGATCCTTTTCCCAGGCTAGGTACCTCCCCTTTTGGTTACCTTCTTAGTTCCTACTGCATTTACCTCATAGAAGGACCTCCCCCTGCACCACCTTGGCTTCTACCGGGCATGAGCCCCGCACAGGAATTTTCCCTTTATTATTTATTCCTTCCTCTTGTAGTCTGGGCAAGTAAATTGGCTGTACCCTGAGAGATTGGAAAGCCAGTCCTTCCTCCCTACACAGGGGAGAGAAGGGTGTTCATCCTCTTGGCAGGGCAATGCTGTGATTCCCTGGGAAACTATGGATGCTGTAACTTCCTAGTGAAGCAAGCTTAGTGTCTAATTCAGCTCCCCAATTTATTAGGCTTGATGTCTGATTCCCTTTGCTCCCTTCCTTTATTAACACGAACTAGCTACCTACGCTAACAGACTAGAGTGACCATTATTTACAAAGAAAAGAGGTCAGAGATTGGCATAGAAGAGCACATGAAAAATAATGTGTTAAGGAGAGGATAAAGATTTTAACTAATAGTCTTTGTATACCATTATCTCACAAATATTGTTTAGATAAATGACTATTATTATTATGGCCAGCAATTTTCAACTTTTTTCATCTCATGGCACATAAACTCATTATTAAAATTCTTTGGCACACAAAAAAATATATTTTTGGCTGACCTGACCAAAAAAAAAAGAGGTGTAATTTCAATTCAGTCATACCAGATGACTTTTGTTGTGTTGGCTGTTGTCATTTTTTTAAATTTGACAATCCAAAGGGAAAGAGGTCAGTGCCCCTGACTAAATAGTCAGGTATTACATGTTTTAAAAATTCTTGTGGCACATTGGTTGAAAATAGCTGCTCTGGGCCAAGGACATTAAGTCATTTTTCTAAGTCCTTGCAGCCACCTAATCAGCGAGAGAGTTGGGATTTGATTCCACTCCTCTGGCTGTTGGTTTGGACAGCTCGCAGCTGACTTACATGTTAGGCATCCTTTCTCAAAAGGAAGGTCCACTAGCACTATATGAATTAGCAATCACATTCTCCAGGACTTTGAAAAAACAAAACCATATAATGTGTGTCAGTATAAGTAAAAAGTCAAGAAAGAAAAAAAAATCAATTCTTTGAAGGAGGGCACTGGATGAGCTCAAAAGAGAAACCAAGGATGAAGGCTAAGCAACGATGAAGAAAAGGAGAAAAGTAATTAGAGTTCAGTGAGCTATAGTAGAATTTGAAGACATTTCAGGAGCCAAGATGGGACTGGAAGAGATTCAATTGCAAGGTTCCTAAGGGCTGATGAAAGCTGTAGAGTAAATCAAATGATTGTTACCAATTCAATAGAATTTTATATTGTGCTAGGAAATCGAGTAACAGTCCATTAGCTACAAAGTTTAGGATCAAGAAGAGAGCTAAAAGACAGGGCAAGTTCTGGAAGCCTGCTAGAAGTGTCTCAGAGAGCATCTCCTATGACCTCCTCACTTGGCAGCTGAGAAAGCCAAGGCTAGAGAGATGATGTTAATTCTACATGTGATTGAGCCTACTGCTAAGCAGAAGCTTGACACTAAGCTTCCAACATTCAATTTAGTGCTCATTGCAAGAAAGTGAATTTCATATCAAGGTATGGACTTCCAAAAGTTGTTAGAACACCAGTTCTCTACCCATAGGCCAACCACAGAACATGGGTTATGAAATCAGGAATATGAATTGCAAAGAACAATGGGAAGAAAAAGAATAGTATGACCTCAAAAAGCAAACACTAGGAGGAACTATTATAATACAAGATTGGGACACGAAGAAAGATCTAGTGGTTGTAAGGAAGAGGATGGAGAAACAGAGGCAGGAGGAACGGCTAGAATATTGTCAATTGATATACTAGTATTAGAAAAACTCTAGTTTTATGGAGAGTAAATCCTTACTTGTATTTCTGTTAAAATATTTTTAAAATATTAAAATCTGGACATGCAGCATAGCGTAGCTGGGAGGGTGTAGGTAGGCTTTGACCTTTGTGCATCCTGACGAAATCCTGATTGACTCTGTGTCAGGGTTCAATCAAGAAAACATGAACCATGAAGTTATTTTAATAGGGATAATTTACTTTAGGAAAGCTGTTAAATATTATTGAAATGTGGAAAAGCCTAACATGGAACACTGGGACTCTGGGGAGCAGCTTTTGCCCCTGGGGTAGGAGAACAAAGGCAAGAGGCTGGGGTTTTACTAGTAGAACTTAGAAGCTTGAAGGAGAGGCCCTCACGGAGACTTCTCTAGAGGGTTCTGGTGAGTTGTTGCCCATCCTGGTGCCCAGCAGAGCCAAGACTCAGACCACAGAAGAGGGAGTGCCACATGCATGGTTCTGATATTGATGAGGGGGTGCAATTATGCTGATTTTAGGAGTGAAGAGAAAACATATTCATTCGAACCAATTACTGCTATTGGGAGCCATTAGTGCCATAATGAGGAAGCATTAGTGAGGAGGTGCTGATGAGAACAGTAGGAAACAGGAAGGAGTATGAACCCGTTCTTCTCCTCCAGTCTTCCAGACTCATTCTAGAGACCCCTAAAGGCAGAACTGAACAAAGAGTCATCAGAAATGGAAAATTATGGTATTCAGAGTCTCAGTCCCCAAATTTTAAAATGCAGATTACAGAAGCATGGGTTGGGGATTAAAGGGCTATAGCTTAAAACCCACAAAGACTCTCGTTAGCTCTGTAATCCACATCTGCATCCATCTCTGATCTTAGAAATGAATCAACCCTCACTCCAGTTGTTATAAATCATCCCAGGTTCTGATCTGTTTACCCTGTTCCCCTTTATGGCAAAACTCCTCAAAATGACTGTCTGGCTTCAGTGTCCCTACTTTCTCACCTCCCATTTCCTCTGGAACATTTCTCAGTCAGGTTCTAATCCCCAACACTCATGGGAACCAACCTGTTTTCCATCCAAGAAAGCCAACCTCCTCTGGTTGTGCTCTAAGTTTTACAGGTGGGTGGTTTTAGCGGGACATTCTTCTAAAAGCTCATCACTCTCTAAAGAAAACCTGTTGCGGTCAGAAATATGACCTGACCAGAATACCTTATGGAGGAAAAAATGGAAAGATAAGGCAACCCTCTTCTTATTTCAAACCACGTGTTTAGGTTGTAAAAAAGTAAATGTTTTATATAGATAGAAAGTTTTCAGTTATTCAGAATATGATTTTGAGGAGAATGTTAGCGCCAACTCTGGCTTTTCAAATGACTCGTTTTAGAGGCTGATTTGGAGCTCAAGAAAGTGGATAAAAAATCTGACATGTTTTTTGTAGGGAAAGTCTTGATGAAACCTCTTCTTTGTTCTCTTCACAGCCTGTGAAAATACTCACCACCAACTCCTAGCTCTCCAAGTCATCAATGCATTTGAGGAGCCATTCTGATCTCATGAATAACTGCTGTTCGGGGTCAATTCTACAGTTTCAGTCTCTGGCCCAGGAAATCCTTTTGAGTTGAGCAGCTTTGAAGCTACTTTTAATCCACAAATTACGCTAATCTGAGCCTGATATTCATGGGGAGAACACACAGGCACCCTGGAACTGTATATTCTATGAAACAGTTTGAATATGAGCATTGAGAAGATGAAAAAATTTTCTTTTGAAGGAAGCCTTACAAACAACTTGTCTTCTAGAATGAACCTCACTCACCTGCATCCTCTCAAACCTTTCTTTAAAACATCTCTTTAACATCCTGTTCCTATGTTCTTGATTTACTACTATAGCTCAGATTATTTGACTCAGATCTTAGAAAGTGTATCTTGATCATCACCATCTGTAAAATGGGATAACAAATGAGATTTAATGTGACAAGATCATATTGTGAACATGGAAGTTTCCTAAGTGTCCATCGGTGGATGCATGGATAAAGAAAATATGGTATGTAAACAATGGAATACTATCCTCTATAATAAAAGCCTAATATGCAAATTGATTGAACAGCAGAATGACTGGTTGCTATGATGTGCACTGATCACCAGGGGGCAGATGCTCAACTCAGGAGCTGACTCCTGGTGGTCAGTGCACTCCCACAGGGGGAGTGCCGCTCAGCCAGAAGCTGGGCTCATGGCTGGCCAGCACAGCAGCTGTGGCAGGAGCCTCCTGCCTCTGCAACAGCACTAAGGAGAAGTGAGCCAAGCGGTAAGGAACAGCAAGCAGATGGGCGGTAAGGACTGAGGGGTCCTGGATGACAAGAGGGGACAGGCCGGGCTGAGGGACCCTCTCGAGTGCACGAATTTCATGTACTGGGCCTCTAGTTCACTCATAAAAGAAGGAAATCTTGCCATTTGCAAAAACATGGGTGGGCCTTGAGGGCCTTATGCCAAGTAAAATAAACCAGACAAAGAAAGACAAATACCATCTGTGGAATGTAAAAACAAATCAACGCCCCACCCCCCCCCAAAAAAAAGTACCACCCAATAAATATATAATTCAGAGATACAGAAAACAGATAAGTGGTTGCCAGGATTGGGGGTTGTGGGTGGGCAAAATGGGTGAAAGCAATCAAAAGCTAAAAACGTTAGTTATAAAATAAATTAGTCATGGGATGTAATGTATAGCATGGTGACTATCCTATCTAATAAAAGAGAAAAATGGTAATTGGCGTACGACGATACCCTTTTCATTGGCTAATCAGGGCTATATGCAAATTAACTGCCAACTAGGATTGGCAGTTAACTGCCAACTATGATTGGCAGTTAACTGCCAACAAGATGGCGGTTAATTTGCATATGTAGGCACAATGCAGGGAGGCGAAAGGGAAAGCAGGAAGAAACCCCCTGCCACTGACAGTGATCGGAAACCCAGGGGGGAGCTAAGAGCTGGGGGGCAGGGCAAAGGCGGCCCTGGGGCCGCCTTTGCCCTGCCCCCCAGCCATGATCGGAGAATCAGGTGCCTTTTCCGCCCTGGCCAGTGATAGCAGGAAGTAGGGGTGGAGCCAGCGATGGGAGCTGGGCACGGTCGAAGCTGGCAGTCCCAGGAGCTAGGGGTCCCTTGCCTGGGCCTAAAGCGGAGCCCACGATCGCAGGGCCGCTGCAGCTGCGGGTCCCCGCTGCCCGGGCCGGACGCCTAGGCCAGAGGCGTTAGGCCTGGGCAGGGGCGGAGCCTGCAACCGCGGGGAGCTGGGGTTCCCCTGCCCAGGCCTGACACCTCTGCCAGAGGCCTCAGGCCTGGTCAAGGGGCCGATCAGGCGATCGGAGGGTGATGGGGGTCTATGCCTCTGGCGGAGGCGTCAGGCCTGGGCAAGGGGCCGATCCTGTGATTGGAGGGTGATGGGGGTCAACGCCTGAGGGCTCCCAGTATGTGAGAGGGGGCAGGCTGGGCTGAGGGACACTCCCCTCCCCACACACACCCAGTGCACGAATTTCGTGCACCGGGCCCCTAGTAGTTAATAATATGGTATTGCATATTTGAAAGTTTAAGAGAGTAGATCTTAAAAGTTATCACCATAAAAATAATTGTAATTATGTATGGTGATGAATGTTAAGTAGACCTATTGTGAGAATCATTTCTCAATACATACAATATTGAATAATTATGTTGTGCACCTGAAACTGATATAATCTTATATATGCCAATTAAATCTCAATAAAAAATATAATTTTGTGGGGGAAAAAACCTGGTTCATTGGAAACACTTAGTAAATGTTTGTTTACTTAGTGATGAAAACACCACAAATGCATTTCAGGAGTTTCTGTGCCTTTCTTTGCTCCCCCGTCATCTTTAAGAAGGCCATTGGGTTTTGCAGGACAGCCTCAGATGACTGTCTGAGGGCAGCCTGGCCTGCTCTGTGTATCCAGGAAGTTCTAGCCTCTTTAGGGAAATATGTTATTAGACTAGGGCAGTGGTCAGCAAACTGCGGCTTGGCAAACTGCGGCTCGCGAGCCACATGCTGCTCTTTGGCCCCTTGAGTGTGGCTCTTCCACAAAATACCTACTTCTGCGCATGGGCCACGAAGTTTCAATTGCACTGTATGTGCGCTCCCGCACGTAGTATTTTCTGGAAGAGCCCCACTCAAGGGGCCAAAGAGCCGCATGTGGCTTGCGAGCCGCAGTTTCCTGACCAGGGGCTAGGGCATCATCCAGTCCTTTCTGTTTCTATTCAAAGCATGAGGTAAGGTACCAAAAGGCTCTTTACACTTCAGTGGGTTTTCAGACTTTTAAACAAACAGGCCTAAAATTGATTAAGAAAATGAGGACATTTGCAGAAGTTCTGATGTCCTCTTGGAGATAGTTGTGGTAAGATGAGACAATGGTGCAGAAAAAGAGGATTCATTTATTCCTTGACATGGCTATAGATCATAGACTTTTAAAATAGAGCTAAATTCTGGCTTGTGAACCATAAACAGAGCAATGCCAACCAGTTAGTATTAAGAAATATATAACAGCCAGTGACTTTTACTAGTAAGTACTCCACTTTAAAAATCACCCTAAACCATACAAAGTCATCAATTCTATCTCTTAATAATTTTGTATCTCAAACACTTCTATTGTACTGCACAGGCAATGAATAAGAGAAATAATTTAATTGATATTTCAATTACCACACTCATTTGGGTAGATGGAAATGTAACTTTTATAAGTCTTTTGAAATAAGAGTCTAGGATTAACTATAGTTATTCTGAAAGCCCTCTTGGGTAATTTTCTTCGATTGCATCCCACATCCACAGATATTTTAATATTGTCATTCTGCTCATGGCCCAGGAGTGTTTCCCTCTTGGTCCTTAAATTCAATACTAGTGTCTTCACCTACTGCCAACTGCTCAGCCCATCTTTTCAATATAATTTTTATTATAACTCAACATTAACACTCTAGATTGTCAAATTAATTTGCTTTTTACTTCTGAAAAAGCCAATTACAAAATTACAGAGTGTTTTTGGAAAGAACATCTAATTCACTCCCTTTTTTAAAGATAAATGCAGGCTGAGATGGGCTGAATCAGATGGCTAGTTACTAACAGAACTGGACTTAGGCCCAGGTCAACTTATCCTCCACTTAGTTATCTTTTCCCCAGAGTGCGTGCTTCCTGACTTTCATTATCATCTTTGTGAACAATCAAAAATTGCGCTGCTTCAAAACTCAGCTCCTCTAGAACCTTTGCCCTTTAACCCCAGGTGACTCTCACCTGCCTTCATCTCATGCCAAAATCTTTCCCCAGATCCCAGCAACCCTTCCTCCTGCTTGCACACATGAGCTAATTCAAGTCAAATTAACATTACTTTGGGTTTATTTCACTCCCTAATAGTATTATGTGCATTTTGGTTCTCTAATCATGAACTCCTTAATAGAGTTTTTCTCATCATTACCCTTCCCACCCCCAACATCTTCTATACTTATGCTAAACATAGATGATCATTACACAGAGAGTAGTTCAATATCTATTGACAGAACAGAAGAAAAGGAGAGAGCAGGCTGCCTGATCATGTTTATATCCTACTAGAGGCCTGGTGCAGGGAATTGTTGACCAGTGGGGTCTCTCAGCCTGGCTGTGGGGATTGGACCGACATCAGCTCACTGACATCCCCCAAGGGGTCCAGAATTGCAAGAGGGCAGTTCTCGGGTGATGCATCCCAGAATCGGGCTCCCTACTCACTGGTTCTCACCCGAGAACCACAGCTGCCAAGTCATCGCAGCTCAGCATCTCCTGCGTTGAGCGTCTACCCCTGGTGGTCAGTGCTCATCATAGCTATTGGTTGGATGGTCCAACAGTCACTTAGGCTTTTATATATATAGATTGCTTTTAGAACACATAGAATTCTCTCTCTCTGTTGATGTAGTGCCTCTTAAAACTGCCCACGCTAGGCCAAATATATTCTATGTCAACTCTTCTTGGCCTTGGAGAGGTGACCTGGTTGAAATGTATATTGCAAGTAAATTGTTACTAATAGTAGTTATAATACTGACATTTGGGAAAGATTTACATTTTTTAAGTGGAGAAAATTCAAATTTATTCCTGTAATACCACCCTTACCACTTATGTTCTTGAATGGTTAGAAAGGGGTCGAGTTACAGCTTGAGAATAGCCACTGTTTTTTAAGTAATCTTGCATAGCTCTACTTAGCTATATCGTACATTAATTTCTAGTCCATCTTACTTCTCATAGTTCTCCCTTCTCAGGGAGGTGTAGTATGTCAAGAACAGTGCCAGTCCTGAGATTCTACCCTGTTTGCAAGCTACCAACTTAGCCTGCCTCAGTTTCATAGAAGCTAGTAGAAAACATGAGATCCCTGGGTCAGAGACAAAGAACAGTTTATTGCTTACAGCCATAGCAGTAGCCTGAAGTATTAGCATTTATCCCACTTCCCAAGGTCCATTTTCCACAGTGTGATGCAACAAGAGCTAACTGACACCTGTAGGGTACGTTTGTTGCTAGCATAGACCAAGAACCCTACCCTGCCCAAACTTTGCCTCAAGGGAGACATTATCAGTGCAAAAACAGCCTTGAAAAGGTAGTCCAAACAAAAGGTCATTAATACCTCTACTCATAAGACACTAGACATGAAGAAACAGGACAGAACCACGGAGCATCATCTGTTAACAGGGCTCATTGTGATATTTGTACAAAATACGTGACTCCTACTCATAGATCATAGCCATGAAAATGACTCTGATAATCTAAAAAGGCCACAAGGAAGGTGGTGTGGCCATATAAAGAACAGGACGCTGGATAAATCTTTGCAACTAGAAGGAAGGAGGCAAGTGATATCTTGCTCAGGTAAAAGGCAAAAGAAAGCCAAGTGGGGATATATTCATATGAATAAAGTACTTTTTGACCATTCAGATGAACATCATTCATCTGATGATGAACAGAACTGTGGTTCCTAGGGAATAAGTGTTATACTGAAAAGAAATTATGTATTAGCTAGATAGGAACCAAAAGAGCTGTGAAGAGAAGTGAGGAAATGTGGAAAGTGAAGAAGTGAAGAAGCAAAAGAGATCATAGTAAAGGATAAAATGTTGATAGCTGACAGTGGGAAAGCAAAATTCATTGGTTCTTATTTTGCTTCCACCTGTCTCAATGAGAATGATATTTACAGTGGAATTGAATATATCAGAGGTCAGCCAACTGAGGCCTGTTTTCGAAATCTTTTCTGTTGTCTGTTATTATAAATAAAGTTTTATTGGAACACAGGCAATACCCGCCCCCTCCCCCTTTACATATTGTATCTGGCTGCTTTTGTATTACAAGGGCAGAACTGAGTTGTTGCTACAGAGACAGTATGACCTCAAAGCCTAAAGTGTTTACTATCTGTCTTATTACAGTAAAATTTGATGACTGTTGGTTAGTTATATATTGGTGGTTGAATTGAAGTTGGGGTGAATAGTAAATAGGGTAAAATTTACAACTATCTTTGTGGTTTTAATAATAAACAAAATTTAATAAGATGAATGTAAAGTTCTGTACATGAGTTTCAAGGTCCAATGTTATTAAGTAGCAAGACAGATTTCAAATTAACAAGGGAAAGAATTTTCTAGAAATCAGAGCCATTATCCAAAAATGAAACTGAGTATTCTGGAAGATAATGTGTTGTCCTCACTGGAGCTTTCAAGGCAAGGATGGGAACTCCATGGGTGCAGGCTAGAGGAGGGGACCTGCCAGCCCAGGTGGTCCATGACTCAAGGGTGATGGACAAGGATGATGAGAGGGGTGTGGACATGCTCAGGCCAGGGGTCGGAGAAGAGCTGGACTCCCAATAAGCAGGAGAGCAGGCTCTGAGTACCAGCAAGGCAGGGGAATCTAATGACAGGAGAAAATATTTCTGGAAACATTTGATAGAAAATAGTTCCCAAAAGAGATTCCTGATTAATCCTTATGGGAAAAATTAAAACACCACAGCACCTCATTAGCCTTGGCTTACTGTTTTATTTTGAATGACATATGTGGCTGTCACCACAATCTTTTTAGAGTTTATTAGATTCTCTGATGACCTTAATCTGACCCTAATTAGAACATATAGGTTCTGATCCTGGTTTTGTCTTTGATTCACTATGTGCTTTAGGCTGCAGTTCCTTTTTCTAAAAAATTCTGAGCTTGAATAGATAATCACTCAGATGCTATGATGGCCTACGTTGTTTCCTTTCTCCATCACCCAGCTGAGGAGCAGGCATGTCCTCCCAAGCCCTTCATCCCCATGGAGTGCCAGCAGCTTTTAGGCCTGGGCCAGATGCCTCCAGCCTGTGGTAAGAAGAAGCAGGCTTGCCTGGTTCTGCCAAACCTTTAGGCCACATTAAACATTTTAGTTTAGATTAAAAAATAAATCTGGAGCTGTTTAACATTCCCAAGCTGGTTGTGTGTGTGTGTGTGTGTGTGTGTGTGTGCTCGCATGTGTGCATATGTTTATGTGTGTATGTGCAAACATGCAAAACTTGAAAGCAGAGAGTTTCAGCTGGCCCAGAACCTGCCATTTGTATCCAGCTGTTGGCCTTGTGCCTCACAACAGACTTACAGCCCATACTAATAGCTCCCATGAAATATGCCCTATTCTTTTACCCAGGCAACAAGATTCCCAGCAGCTGTGGGGGACGTCTTTTGACCCAACAACAGACACATAAGAATCTTCATCTGGGAGGGAGTGGGGCCAGAGTATGTGAAACAGCACTGAGATCCTCTCAGAGAATCCATGTCACTTGGTTAAGTACCAGAAAAAAATAAGATTCTGCCATGATTCTATGGGAAATACAAAACTTTATCTTGTATGTTTCATCCCTCAGCCATGACATTCCTTTCTTGTGAAAGTCACAGATTTATTCAAATCACGACTGAAAGGAAAGGACGCCAGGATGATAACACAGCACTTCTCAGCTCCCAGGGTGTCATCTTAGGGAAACAAGCAATATTTTAGGCAGGACTGCTGTTACCGAGCTTTCCGTTCAAAATGATTAATAAGAGGACGAGTGAGGCAGGAGAGAGAGGTGTAGTTTTTGTCTCTGCGATTGTTCTGCTGTTGTCTCCGCAACGTCAGGAAAGACACTTAATCAGTCGGGCCCTTGTTTATCTGCTCGCCCAAGACAGACCCTGAGATTTATTTTGTCGATGAGCCTTGTTCTCTTTCAGCAGCCTCCTTTCCAAAGAGGAACATTTACTGCTTGGCTCTTTGAACAATGTCCGATAGCTAAATAGCAGCTTGTAGGTTTTTATCCATATCCACGTTTTCTATCTCGCCCACATATTTGAAGATTGAGCTGAGTGAAATGTTTGCACTTGCTGAAGCTCTGAACTCAAACAAGGCATCAGGATTTTCTGACTGGTACCAGAGACTGTCAAGCTAATTTGATCGGGTGCTGTTTGAAAAATCGAAATACATCTGTACAGGTATTTTTAGATCTTCATAAAAGACCTCTCTCCTCTCTCATCAAGGATCTTCATTCGATTAAAAAACAAAACCAAAACTCCACCTGGCTCCTCCTCTGTCAAAATCAGAGATATTGTTACTCTAAAATGTTATAGTACTAACCAGTTGTTCTTTGGTTTTCAAGCTGTTTTGCATCTGAGCATAAAAATCCATTCATTGTTCTGACCCAAATAACCTCTTTATATTTTGAAGACTCAAAGGCAACCTAATTAGCTTATATACTTTTACTCTTAACTTAATTGTATATCAATTTTTCTCACTTTCAAAACAATGTCACAGTGAATCTGGAATGATCTTATCAGGAGTTTGTTATTTGGATTCCCATGCTATAATTCAGTAATTATGCAAATTAATGAAGTAAGACAATCTTATTTAGAAGCAATTCACATGATAAATGGAAAATAAAACAAGAACATAGTTAAACTCAATTATCATTTTTATAAACTGTGTCTTATATTACTGGACTGAAACACAGTTAGACTTTCAGTGTGAAATGCTGTATTTGTAATAAGTAAGATCCTTATTAGAGTTAAACATTAAAGGATATATTATTTGCTCTTTCTTTATGCAGCTTGAGAGTATAATGTGTTCCTCAAATTGCTACCATATTGTTTTGAAATGCTTATCAATGTGAAGTGTCATTCAATTTCATGGGGTCCTCTGTTCCCATTCCCTCAATTGTAAACCAAACAAGAAAACAGATGTGTGATTGCAGCTCTTTGGAATATTAACATTCAAGATGTGCATTTTCCTCAAATTCCAAATCTATTTTTTAAACTACCCTCTTTGTTTTTTAGCTGCTTCCAATGACTAAGAGAGGCAGTAATCAAAATGGTGCCACGAAAATTCATCTTCAACACTACCCGTCTTCTTTTGCCTTTCGGAGACTTGTCTCCATCTTCAGGAGCTCCATGCTGTCTCCTGCGCTCTTCCACCTGGTAAAACCAGGGCCTAGGAAAGACGCTGACATCACTCATTCCCTAGTGAAATTCACATGCATGGTTCCAGGGGCATTTGCATTTACTGTGTGGGAATTAGAAACTCTACCTTAGAAGGGACCCTAGCAGCCTGATTATGCCATTTTGTTTTTGTAACATCAAAGATAGGCAATGCACTCTTTCCCCACTATTGTTAATCAGATTAACATCTGTCACCCTTGCCAGGCCTCCTCCAAAGTGAGTTCAGCTCAATCCCTGAATGTAAAAGGACATGGGGTGGGGGGTGCCTCCACTCCAGTGCCCCCTATTTCCCTGCAACAGGACCTGGTCTCAGAACAGTGGCCACAGCTGGAGAATATAGATCTGTTTCAAGAAAAGTTGGGAATGCAGACTTTCTTATGAGCCTCTATTACACACACACACACACACACACACACACACACACACACACACACACACATATACTAGAGGCCTGGTGCATGAAATTCGTGCACTGGGGGAGAGGTCCCTCAGCCCAGCCTGCACCCTCTTGCAGTCTGGGACCCCTCAGGGGATGTCCACCTGCTGGCTTAGGCCTGTGAACGGGCCTAAATCAACAGTTGGAAATCCCTCTTGCAGTCTGGGACCCCTCGCTCCTTACTGCCCACCTGCTTGCTGCTCCTTACCACTTGGCTCGCTGCTCCTTAGCACTGCCATGGAAGCAGGAGAGGCTCCTGCCACCACCACTGCACTAGCCAGCTGTGAACCCTACCTTTCTGTGTAGTTGTCTGTGGGCCAACTGCTCTCTTCCTTCTCACTTAGGGCGAGCAGCATGTGAGGGCAGACCATGCTGTCGTGGAACGCAGATGGCTGCCTGGAGCTGAGGGGAGTGGCCAGGCCCACAGGATGAGAGGTGGACCCAGAGGACTCTATCTCACCCAATTGTGGGGCAGGCTGGCTGGCCTTCATCTGCCTGACCCACCCAGGGAGGGACTGAGCAGGGTGTCTGCCTCTCCATTCTCCATCCTTCCATCTGTGACATCTGTCACCCTTGCCAGGCCTCCCCCAAAGTGAGTTCAGCTCAATCCCTGAATGTAAAAGCGCATGGGGCAGGGGGGCCTCCACTCCAGTGCCCCCTGATTCCCTGCGACAGGACCTGGTCTCAGAATGGTGGCCACAGCTGCAGAACATAGATCTGTTTCAAAGAAAAGTTGGGAATGCAGACTTTCTTATGAGCCCCTATTCCAAAAGGTGGAAGTTTATTCACATTGTGGCAAAGACACCTTCAAGAGTAACATAAGTGGGTAAAGTCAGGGCCAATCCGAGCCATTTCCTCATCCAATCTCTCTGAGGTGCGTGGACAGAACCAAGTCTCAGCTCTTTGCAGGACACGTCTGGGTTTTTTTTAAGCCTAAAGGACAGTAGTCTGTCTCCATTCTTATTCTTTGGGATTTTTTTCATCATCGGATAAAAGGACACGTACATTGGGGCAATCCTTTTGAGATACAATATTCCAGTTGCACCCATGTGATGACGACAGCGCCTCTCAGAGGGAGGGAGCCAACAGATGGGGAACAGGGAATTCTGAAAACCAAAGCAAAGGTTCAGAACATGGAAGAAGTCTTTGGTGTTCTGCTGAGAAACTTGGACTCCTTCCTTTGTGGTCAAACAACTGTCACACGCCAGAGAGTCACTCAGAAATATCTTGGCATCGGCCAACTTATGGAATTCTCCCTTCTCTCCGTTCTCCTGAGCCGGACTCTGGACACGTTGACTGTGGCATTCTCTTGGTCATAGTTTTTTGTTGTGTTTTTTTTTTTTTCCCCAAAACGTTACAAAGTTTATATGAATATAACATACAAAGATGCAGCCTCCTTTGTAGGAACAGGGAAGGAAGGGGTGGTTAAGTAAGGCACACGGAGCTGCAGTAAGCACCAGCTGTGGGGAGGGCCAAGAGGAAGAGGAGGTTGGTACTGGGGCTGAGGCCCTAGAGCAGGGGTGGGCAAACTTTTTGACTTGAGGGCCACAATGGGTTCTTAAACTGGACAGGAGGGCCAGAACAAAAGCATGGATGGAGTGTTTGTGTGAACTAATAGGGCCTAGAGCCATTGATGGAGAAGTAGGGATCCCCTCTGAGTGCCACGTCCTGAGGCTGAATTAATTAGCCAAGCTGAGGCAGAGGTGGGTGGCCATATCAGCCATCTTTGGTGCTGTTTACCCTTTCCCACCCCAGCTCTGTTGTAAAACCCCAGAGCCCTGAATTCCAAAGGCCCCATTCAGAGCAGAGTCCCTGGAAAGGGGAGAGAGGGAGTGAGTAGGGCAAGTTTGAAAGCCGATATGCCTGTGTGCTGAGGGATGGCCGGAGACAGTGGTGAGAGGTAGCATACCCTTCTGTGGGGGCCACAGGTGAAGGAGGCCAGGGGAGTAGGGTAGAGATAGGGCATCATGGCCCCAGCCTCTTAGGCATCCTTGTCTGTCCTCTGCATTTTACATGGAGGAAAGGGGCTGCCTCTGAGGAGGGGCCGGGCCAGACCAGGTGACCATCTTGAGTTCTGGTGGAGGTGATGGTCCTCACCCTGAGATGCCTTCTAACTGGTGATGGACCCAGGCTTTACTCCCACCACTGCGGGCGTCTGGGACCCAAGCCTGACTGACTGCCTCTGGGCCGAGGTCGCCTGGGACCCAGGCCAGACTCCTGCCACTGCGGGTGCCCAGAACCCAGGGAAGACTCCTGCCACTGTGGGTGCCCAGAATCCAGGCCTAACTGACTGACTGCCACTGCACTGAGGCCACCCAGGACCCAGGCCTGACTCTTGCAGCTGCAGCGCCCAGGACACAGGCCTAACTCCCATGCTGTAGGTGCTCCGGCACAGAAAGTCCCCCTGCTGTCTGAGCAGCCTCCTGCTGGCCTGGTAATATGCAAATTGGTTGTTACTATGACACTGTTAGGACCAATTTGCATATTACCTCTTTATTTTATATATATATAAAATAGAAAAGAAAGAATGTTCTTTCTTTCATTGAGGTAAAATCTACTTTTTAATTATTGACTTTAATTTTCCTCTGGGGTGATATAGAACAAATCTAATTACCTTTTCTACTTGACAGCTATTTAAATATCTAAAGAGAGTAATCAGGTCTTTCCTTCATCTTCTTTTAGTCAAGTTAATCATTCCCAGTTCTTTTATTTGTTCCTCATTTGCCATGGTTTTCAGATTTGCCAATCATTTTCTATCTCAACTGCCCATCTTGATCACCAGCAGTGAACTAATTCTAATTTATCAGTGCTCTAAAATATGCTAAGACTGAACATGACACTCCAAGTTCTCTAATAGAGGAACAGCACATGACCTATAGTTTGGTATATACACTTCTCCTAATGAAGTTTCCTGACCATCCCAACTTTCTTTCACTTAACATTGTTTAGATCTAGTGAGGTATGGCACTGGAAAGACAATAATGAACCAGAACCAGTCCTTGCCCTTGAAGAACCTATACTAGTAATAGAGACCCAGTTATGTAAACAAACAAGTGAAATGTGGAGTGAACACTCAGTGCCAGGCCAATGTTTAAGGTACGGGAGTGAGAGGTAAGAGTGATGGACTATGGAGTTGCAGATGAAGTAGTACCAAGCAGAGATTTGATTGCTGACAACCCAGGCGTTACCTACTGGTAGTAGATGTTCAAATGTGCATTTTCTCTGGCAGCTGTCAAATGGCAGGCTGTGTTCACTGTCAAAGGAATTTCAGGGCTTCCTCTTCAGTGAGTTCTGAAATTTCAACTCCACCCTCTCAGTGGTGAGAACAGCACAGCCAGTGGGCTTGGAATTCTCCAGGCAACAGACATGATCTGGTAGTAGGTATCATTTTGTTACTTAAAATATCTAGAACTTACAATTGAAATGATCTTTTTGGCCAATACTGGTAGTCTTATTTCTCCAAAAAGTGATAGCCAATATTTAAATCCACAAATTCAATCATGTTCTTAAGAGAGATACACATTCAGGTGACACTTTGGGAAAAAAATGCACACATGGATTTATAGCTAATAGTTTGCCACCAAATGTTGGCCTGGTTTATCCTGTGAATTAGGTGGCTGTTAACAATTCTCTGCTTTCTTGTCTAAGGCTAACAGCAGAGATCAAGAGATAATCCTAGCCTTCCTTTATTATGGATCTTTCTTGGAAAACTGGCATCAGTTCCTTAAGTATCTTATCATATCTCCCCTTTGTTCTTCCCATTACATTTCCAGCCCCTTATATACTGGTCCATTTTGTTCTCAGCCTGTATCATGGTGTGGGTGCAGAGGTAGGGTTGATGAGAGATGCAGTAAAAAGGGAGTGGGTGGTGGGAAGATGGGGAGGTGTTGAGAGGCCTCAAAATATCCTTGAGGGTAAATATTGCATCTGAAAATTCTTATGAGAAATTGCAGCTCGGCTGATTTGCCAGGGAACAGGAAAAAACTTCCTATTCTGCTTGGCAAGGTCTAGCCTATGTGAGGTACCATGGGAGAAAACACTTGTTGCTTGGCTGGCTTTCCCATGAACGGTTTACTTTCCATTTTGCATTTACTACTGTTGATAAAGTATAGATGACCATCTGGATCAAACTGGGGGATAAACAAAAACACCCAAGGAAATGCTTTATTTATGTTGCCATTATCTCTGTAATCATGGGCATACATCTTTTCTTGCATAGGGTTGAAATACTACTTTATCTTCTGTTGTTAATCTCTGAGAGATTGGAGTTTTATGACTCTGAGCTTTAATTCTTTAGTTTCAGAGGTGACCTTGACAGGGCCAACTTCTTTTTTGAGATAATGCCTTAAATTTGTGCAATACTTAACAGTTCAATAAAATCTCAGTACACGTTATGCTACTTTGAGTTAAGTAGGAAGTTATTATCTCTATTTTACAGGAGAGGAAACTGAGGCTCAAAGAGGATCTGAGTTGTTTCAAGGTCACAGGTCATAAGTAGATTATGAATTGGTGGAATATGCAAGTCTTTTGATTCTGGCTTCAGAATTTTCTTCGTCGAACAGCATTGCTTCTAATTGTGGTGGAGGTTAGAGTTGATCAGGTCCTAGTGCAGGTCTTATTGCAAGTGATCTTCACAATGGCCCCCTGGGGGGGGTTAGGCAGGCATTATAAGTAACATGTATTGTTTTCTTGGCTCAGCCAATTAATAGGCTAAACTATAAGAGACTCATGCTTCATCGAAAGCCAAAGAAACCTTTGCTATCCACGCTTTATGTTGCTTTTGAATTTCTAAGGCCCGATCACACCATCAGTCATAGAGAATACCTACTAATATTTAAGGAAGTTCTTGTTGCTGAATGTAGGTCAGCAACTGTGGCTATTAAAAAGAAAGAGATGCTACTAAATTCGAATTGACGTTCTGTGGTCTCTGGGTATGACTCCTGGCTGAATGTTGCTGGCAAAGTGTAAAGACACAGTGTTAATCTTCTTTCTTTTCTTCATCTTTCATGTCTACACTCTTTTATCTCTAATAACATTTAGACTCAGTCACCACTAGCAGCTTGTGGCTTGTCTACACTTTGAGACAGTCACTCATCAGAAGACCACACTGGCCACCCCTGCACTTTCCCGTTGTGATAGCCTGTGGCCCCTGGCAGGTAAAGCTCTCCACACACGGGATTCACGAGTGAGTCATATGAGCAGTGGAACAGAACAGAGTCCTTAGAAGGAACTCATGCTTGGTTGAATGCTCTGCTGTCACCAACTTGAAATTCCTATTAATTTTTGTACCAGGGGCCCTGCATTTTCATTTTGTCTTCGGCGCCACAAATTATGTAGGTGGTCTTGGCCCTCCAACCAAACACACTGCAACACACAGAGGCTCACTTTCTTGTTCCTTTCACTTATCTCAGAGGGGTAGACCCCCTATCCAAGACACCAGAGCTAGTCTCTGACTACACTTTACTTGAAGCTGAAAACATTTTCTAAAATGCAGGGACTTCTGGCATATTTTATTTTTTATAAGAAAATGGAGTTATGCAGCTATTTTTTAAAAAGTTCTCACAATACAATTAGGGTTCCTGTTTTATAAGAAAATGTGTTAAATAGATGTCATTGTGACAGAGCATGAGAGAGAGAGAAAGAAATGTAGAGGGAGAGAGAAATAGAGGGGGAGAGAGAGAGGGAGAGAGAGAATGGAGTTGAGGGCTAAAGAGCTCAGAAACCTGGAAAAAATAGGGTATATTCTTTTTTTTAATATATTTTTATTGATTTCAGAGAGGAAAGGAGAGGAAGAGAGAGATAGAAACATCAATGATGAGAGTGAATCATTGATCAGCTGCCTCCTGCAAGCCCCCTACTGGGGATTGAGCTCACAACCTGGGCATGTGCCCTTGACTAGAATCAAACCCGGGACCCTTCAGTCTGCAGGCTGACGCTGTATCCACTGAGCCAAACCGGGAAGGGCAGGGTATCCTATATTATAAGAGAGGAATATGCTAATTATCCATTATGCCATAATGTCATGACCAATCTACAAGTTGTGGAGAGCTACAGGAGGACAGGGCTGCAAGCTATGAGCAGTGAAGAGCTACCAGCGGTGGTGGTAGCGGTGGGTGGTTGGCTGAGGCAAGCGGCAAGGAGCTACTTGTGCACGGATTCGTGCGCAGGGCTACTAGTATTTTTATATAATGAGAGAGAAATACTCATCTATCAAGTCAGTATTTGAATATAGTTTTGAGTTTCAAATTCTGTGGAGTGGATTTATGAGAGTGGGGGTTATTATGAGGTTAAGAAATGTGGAACTTTCTCTCATTGCTCCATCCCTTGTTCTGGTACTGACTTCTCAGTAATTCCTATAGATTGCATTTTTTTCTTTCTATTTTCCAGTACTGCCTCAATTCCTTTTTTCCCCTTTCCTATCTCCCCCCCCCTTCCTTTCTTTCCAATTATGCATATTATTTTACTGACTATAAAGGCATGTCTTTGGTTCTTAATTTAAAAAGCAATTGAAATTTTTATACATTCCCATACTGTTTGCTTTTATTAAAGCACTGGCTAGGGAATAAAAATTAAAAAAAACAAAACACTAAACTTAAATTAACATTGAAAAGAAATACTTAAAACTCTGATTAGTGGAAAAATCCATGATTTTCTTTGTTTCCTCTCTAGATAATTATCAAAAAGCTGAAATTATTAGTAGAATATTTTTGGTACAATTCTTAACTTTTTTCCCTGTTTGTCATTTGCCCTTGATAAGTTATCAAGTTTTTCAACCCAAATTTATTTAATGATTGCACGGGTATATTTTTATTACATTATACCATCTTGTCATTAAAGGAATTTGATTATAGAATTAGTTTAAAGTCTTAAACTGATGTCATTGTTATTGATGTTCTCTACCCACCTTTTGCTCTGGAAGTTAATTCTTCCCTATCTTCTTAAGTGTACAAAGAGAGGCATTGGAGTGAGAAGATAAAAAGGCATGATCTCTCTCTCAAGAGGTTTACAGGGTTGTGCCAACTGTCCCAGTACATATGACACCTGATAGCTGGGAAGTGGAGCCACAGTGCAAGAACAGGCTTTTCAAAGGCATGAGAGTCACTGAAGGCCTGAGTGAGATAAGAGAAGGCTCTCAATCAGCACAACTTGTACACACAGGGGAGGGATTGGCATGACTCTCACCATTTTCAAAGGTATGGAAAATAAAAAGAAACACCCATGCATTTGAATTCTGATAACAATGCACTTTTCCTTTTGCTAGGAGTTTAGAGAGATTGGATAAGCACCAGTTACAAGACACTATTGGGAAAGAGATGGAAAGTCTCATGGCTGACCAGCTCTCTCCTTGAGTCAGTGACAAATGCTAGTAACTGAAATGACTTAGGGTAAGATACCCAACTTCTCTATGCTGTTATTTTCCTACCTATAAAAGGATATAAGAAGAGTATCTATCTTATGTAATGTTATTGTGAGGACTGATAAAACTTACATCTTTAGCAGAGTATAAGCGTAGCAAATAATAACACTGTTATGGTTTTGAAGGTTTCAAATAAATGCCCACATTTAAAGGGATTTCTTTCATATGCAGGTCAAGCCAGATAGAGATTTTTCACCTGTGCATCTTTGAACGCTGAGTGTCAGATAGGCGAATTAGAGGACAGTTTCTTAATCAGTGGCATTGATTTTCACTTTCTTAACATGTCAGTGTTCATTTGTATCGAGACATAACAGTGAATGCTAAAAAAAAAAAAAAGAAAAATGTCAACCACTAGCCTTGGTTACAGAGAGAGCCGTGGAAAGAGGGAAGAGGGCCAATAATTGAAGAGTTGCTGGCAATCACTGGGATGGTGACTTGGGCCACAAAGAGCATTTCCTATGGTCGGCACAGGACTGAGTAGGAGCACTTCACTGCTGTCTAGCTGTGTGGACTTGGGCAAGTCAGTAAGTAGCTCTGAGCCTCTATGACTGCTCTGCAAATGGGAAATACAATTAAAAAATACAAGAAAGGAAAGAAAAAATAAAACCTACTCTGTTTTCTTCACAGGGTTATTTTGGGCTTTGAATGGAAAGGTGTATATAAAAGCAGTGTATAATTTGGCATTCAAATTGTAGCTTTTCTTTCTTCCATCAAGACTGAAGCTGTGTTTGAATAGTAAAATTATGTTTACCATTTTAATGTTAAGTGTTTGATTCTCCCTGCTTATTTCTTAGTAATGGATAATTTAGGTCAGCGTTCTGCTACCTGTAGCGTGTTGGAATCGCCTCAGGGCTTTTCAAAAATACAGATGTGTGGGCACTACCCCTGGGCATCCTGATTTACCTGTTCTGAGTTCAGTTCAGTCATTGGCAATTACAGTACTGGACAAGGAATAAAACATATATTTGCAAACCATTTATGAGAGAGTCAGAGCTGGAAAATGGCTGTAACATTTGACTAAACAGAAATTAACAGTCCTGTCCTGCTTTAATTTTCTAAAGCACCTTTATGGAAGCATGGTATACAGATTAACTTGGGTTGGTGTGGACAGTTACACAGTCATAGTATTGCTTGGCCTTCTCTAGTCTCACTTTTTACAGCTGTACTGAGAAAGGGATGCGTTTCTCCTATGTACTTAATTTCCAAAGATGGATTGAAGGAATCTTATATTATCTCTTTGTTTTGCATGAAGTCTTTTTTAAGTCTTATTACCTATTATTTGTTTTGACTTAAAATCTCTCCACCTCCTCCTTTATTACAGAAACTTTTGCATTTCCTGGATGCCTTGATGAGCTTTTATTAACCTCCCTGAGGCAAAACCCTTTAGCATGTTCCACATTCTCTCTTCATTGCAATTTGCCCTCTTCTTCCTTCCCACTATTCAGAGAGTGCAGACAATGACATTTCTTCAGGGATAGGGATGGGCCAAGGTCAAGTATAGAGAGAACAAATGAGAGTTTTTATAAAGTCTCAATTCTGGCATCAGATGCCATATTCCATTACAAGTATTTAGGGACCATTTTCCTGTGAGGGTCAGGGTTTCCTCAGGGTATAGGCAGACCCTCAGAAAGTGAGTAGTCAGAGATATATGTCTGGACTTGAATGCCCAGGAAATCTGAGAGGACTTCTTTGACCAAGATGATTTTTCATCTAGGGTAAAGCATAGTTTTTATGGCCCTTGGTTCGCTGTGCTGAAAGGATGGCTAAAACTTTAAGGAAGAGCTAGTTTGTGGTCAAAAGCAGGTGATTTTTGAATTAGGAGAAAGAGGGACTGAGGAGAGAAAACAAACTACATTTGGAAAGGGGAAAAGATGCTTACAGTTATAAAAGTAGTCAATGTTAATTGCAAAAAATTTGGGAAATGAAGGACAGTATATAGAAATAATCCCCTGATTGTCCATCATCAAAAAAAAAAAAATTTGTTAGCACTTTGCTGCACTTAATAACCTGTCTTTTCTATGCATGTTGAATATTTTACAAAAGTAGGAAAATACCAAATATGCAGTTCTATATCCTATTTTCAACCTAACATTATCTTATTAGCATTTTCCACATAAATATTGACTCAAATTTTCTTTTTGATGGCTGTATAATATTTCACTGCATGCATATTCCATAATCTATTCAATTAAACTTTACTTTTTGAATATTTTAGGATATTTTTGATTCAGTATAAATGAAATCTAAAATACATCTGCATAAACAAATTTTCTATGATTTCCTCATTTAAATATATATATTTATTTCATAAAATGAGACTCCTGCAAAGGATTTAAGCTTTATGGACTCTTCGTACATATTCCCAGATTCCATTCAAGTAAGATTGGCCAGTGGCACACCAGAACACATGTTTTAACTGACCTTTGCTGAGCAAGCATACCTCACTAAACCACGTTTTTAGCTCCTTCCCCTAAAACAAATTTTCAAAAACTGTGCAAAAACTACTATATTTTTGAAATTGAACACTTTATTAATTATAAGATGCACTATTATGTACACCAAGAAAAAAATATCATCAATTAAAATAGGATGCATCATCAATCATAAGACACATCCAATTTCAGTGTGAGAAAAATTTTGCAACTTTGAATAAAAGACATGTATTTCATTTTATTCTCTTTGAGAGTACGTCCTTGGCCCTTTTGTAAGCAAGTCAAGATGGACATGACACTACATACAGGGAGGATGTCTGGCTTTCACCTGATGTACTGACAGCCCCTCCAACCTCTGTCCATCTCTCCCCCACTGCTAGCTCCTCTCCAGGATTCCCCTACTGTACCCATCATTACAGCTTCTCTGATGGCCCACCTAACTTTTCTAGTGTCCCTATTATGCTTCAGAAACATCTTGCTGTAGCTAGTAGAGTCATCTAGATGTGGTGGGAGAGGTATAGAATTTGCATATTGAGTTCTCTTAAAATGTAACTGACCCATCTCTTACAACATACTCTTACTACCCAATTATTTTAGATGACCATCCATGTTAATTAGGCCTTCCATTTTTAGCTTTATTTCTATTTTTCTAAAAATGTATTCCCCAGTTTTGTAACCATCCTTCCCTATTTACTTAGAGAGAGAAATGCATATACACACATAATTTAGGATACCCTCTCTCCTTTTCTATGAGTATGTGTATGTATCTAATATATCTCTGTCTCTATCTCTATCTCTATCTCTATCTCTATCTCTATCTCTATCTTTATCTATATCTATGTCTATCTATTTATAACACACTTTATACTTCTTGGGAAAATGGGGCACTCATGTCCACATTGAGAAACATATACCCATGCTTTATTAATATATACATTTCATTAAAAAACATAATATAGGCCGAAACCGGTTTGGCTCAGTGGATAGAGCGTCGGCCTGCGGACTGAAGGGTCCTGGGTTCGATTCCTGTCAAGGGCGTGTACCTGGGTTGCGGGCACGTCCCCAGTGGGAGATGTGCAGGAGGCAGCTGATCGATGTTTCTCTCTCATCGATGTTTCTAACTCTCTATCTCTCTCCCTTCCTCTCTGTAAAAAATCAATAAAATATATTTAAAAAAAAAAGAAAAAAAAACATAATATAGATATTTATTTATATTTAGTGCCATGGAGGAGATATATATTTTTTTGTTTTGTTTTATAAGTGAATCAATATATAATATCCTTCTTTTTCCTACTAGAGCTTTGAACCAGTTGAGATAAACAAAACATAGGCAGATGGAGATCAAAATATCATTTTATTTCTGATAAAGGGTGGGTTGGAGAATGCTGTACAGGAGGAAAGCATAATATGTCTGCCAAAGCTGAGCCCAGGATTAGATGGACTCAGCCTTCAGCCACAGGCAGCCCTGGACCACTACAACCCTTCCTCTCCCCAAAGAGGGGCATGGATTTAATCACAAAGGTTACTACTGCATGGCCCAAAGCAGACAAGAACATGTACTTTCTGCAAGCCTGCCAATTCCAAAACACAGTGAAGAGGAAGGGGCTGAGCTATTCATGTCTAGTTTTTCTGCCTAGCTCATCAATCACCCAAGTCATGCCACCACCTCGAGGGGTGGTGCAGGATATCAGGAGCACTTGGGGAAATAAAAACCTCTCCTCATCGAAACCCAATGGGTGAAAACCCCACATCATTGGCTTTTATTTTACAAAATAACCCGAGACCAAGGAAGTTTCACTCACTTTGCCAGAATCACGCAGCTAATTAATGGCAGAGTTAGTCTTGTACTTTTCTTCTTCTGACTTTTACTGTGGTGATTTGTTTGTTTGTTTGTTTGTTTTTGTAGAGGAAAGAGAACCAATGGGCAGATTCAAACTAAAAAGTCTATTCATTCATTCATTCATTCATTCATTCAACAAAGATTTATTAAATACCCACCATGTGTCAGCCATTGTCTGGTCTCTGGAAATAATGCAGAACAATATAAAAAAGAGTATATGCCTTACTGAAATTACCTCTTAGTTGGGGAGACAGATAACAGCTAACTAGTTAGGAAGACAAAGACAAGTACAACAGAGTAAGGGACAGAGGCAACTCTTTCAAGGTTGTACCCAGAGAAGGCCTCCATGAACGAGTGAGACTTGGAGACAGAAGGAGCTAACCCTGGGATTTTTGGAGGAAAAACACTTCAGGCTGAGAGACTGGCCAGTGTAAATGCCCACCGAGTCCCAGTGTGTTTGGTTTTAAATATGTACTCCTGCTAATTCAAAGAGAGGAGCTAGGTCAGAGAGACTAACAGGCAAATGAATAGATATTTTGGACTCCACACCAAAGATGACTACTTTCCCTTGTTCCTAAGGCTACACTTGCTGGCAGTTATCAGCAATTAAAATCTGGGGCAAAACATTCCTGGAAGACCTTGCCAACTCTCTGTTTTAATTCTCAGCTGAGCAGTGCTATTCTAGGTTACTCATCTGGAAGAATGCCTTAGAATGATCTTTATTGTCCTTTAGTTCTGCCATGCTAGTACGCAACACTCTCTCCAAGCAGGGAATGCCATACACATTAGGGGCGAAGAATGTCTAAAAGTCCTGGAGCCTGTTTTATTGCCTGTTCACTGTCATCCCTTATTAGTGAAGGTGTCACAGAACTGACTTCTATCCTGTTGGGCATTGGGTCTGTTTCTAGTGACTGCTTGTATTACATTGATTTTTGAATTGCCAATGATATTAAGGGAGTAAACCGCTTTAGAAGAAATCCTCTGAGCTTTTGGATATTAAGATGTTCTTCTACTCTATTTTTTGTTACAGCAGAGTCTCTGGTAATTTCCACAGGATTGTGTAGCCTGGCTCATCATTAGATTCAGGATCCATAAAACTTGTGTTTCCAGCTAGCTACTACCTTCAGTACAGTGTGCCAGGATAGGGACCGGCACTAGTATGAGATTTCAGGGAAACTGCATATTAAAAGACAAGTCATTCAATTCACCTGGAAGAAAACTATTGGGGCAAAAAGTGGGAGAGCAGCAATGCCCAGGGACATTAACTTGCTCGGCACGGTGCTGAGCTAGTGTCTGCCAGGGGAGCTCCATAATTAAGGTTCGCAGACTTTCCTACCTTGGGGAGGGGAGGAGAAGGAAGGGAGGCTAGAATAGATATGGAATAAATCTTGCTTTGTGTGTGGATCCATGTCTTTAAAAAGCACAGGTGAGGGTGCTTCTCAAAAGTAAGGAAAGGGAATTAAGGTGACTAGTCACATTTCTCTCTACTTTTCATGTCTCTTGGAAAAGCCAGGGGTAGAAAAGATGGGGGGGGGGGTCAAGGGGATAAACGTGTACTGTGAACTAAACGGGTATGGGATGTGTGTGTGTGTCCCCATTGAATTCTCTCCTTCTTCCCACCCAACATTCCCTAACAGTGCTCAACACACAATAGGGGCTTCATTATCATTTGTTGAAAAAAATTAATAAATGATCAAATAAATTAATGAGTGGTGGGTGGAGTACCTTGAGTCAAAAAGCCCATTGCTCTTTTCAGAGCCAACCTGATGAATTGGCATTTATTTATAAGTGAACTGTATAAAGAGACTATTCAAGTGACCTCCTTTCAAAGTCACATTGTATTGGATAGGTTGACTTTGAATATCCTCATCTCATGCTTTCAAAAATTTTAGAGAGGACTGTAGCCGTGAGGCAGAAGAATAAATATGAACCTGTCCCTAGACTTAATAAAGCATGGAAATATTTATAAAAAGCCTTTTATTGTAAGGTTCATCATACTACTCAATTTAGTATGGGCAACATTTAACATTTATGCACACAATTCACTCCCACTGGTTTTAGCAGAAATTTCAAAAGTGCCTCAAAGATCTATGTGGGTTACACATGATTCTGAAAAAATGTAGGTTTTATCCTCAGTTTCTCTCTGGCCAGAATATTACTTAATCACACTAAATTGTATGAATATTTTTCCTTAGTCTTTTACATCCATTCACCCATCAATCCATCTAGCCAACTCGTATTTATAAGCACACGCTATGTGCCAGACCAAGTGTATTGGGAACAAACACTACAAAGACATGGTACCTTGTCCAAGTAGCTCATAGTCGTTTTAAGTATTAGCTACATTTTGAGCTGATACATCACCCTGTGGACACCTCTATTGTTGATATACTGGTCCACTTCCACCAGTATGAAATTACAACCTCTTAATTATGTAGATGAGAAATCTATACATCAAAGAGGGGGTGTGATTTGCCCAAGTCCTCCCAACTCTTGGTGAGTAGAAACTAAGACAGTGATGGCGAATCTATGACAGGCGTGTCAGAGGTGACACACGAATTCATTTCTTTGGTTGATTTTTCTTTTGTTAAATGGCATTTAAATATATAAAATAAATATCAAAAATATGTCTTTGTTTTATTATGGTTGCAAATATCAAAAAATTTCTATATGTGACATGGCACCAGAGTTAAGTTAGGGTTTTTCAAAATGTTGACATGCCGAGCTCAAAAGGTTCACTATCACTGAATTAAGACACTGATGTTCTCTTATAATTCAGGGTTCTTTTTAATGCACATGTGAATTCTTCCTCTACTTGTGCTCTCAGGTGGTGTATATCTGGGATGAAGCTGTAGCGGGTGTCAATTTCCTGAACAGAATGGAGAGTCTGTGGATAGTCTAAGTCCTGGGTTTAGCTATTATTCAGGAAGGTCCTGTAAGTCTTGAGAACCTAGCAACTGAAGAGTCCTCATGGAGCTAAAAGGAGATCAGTGCTACTCTGCCGGTAATTTCTCAAAGAATAGTTATGATATGCCATTACAGGCCTTCAAGCCTCCACAAAACACTGCATTTGCAGATGACACCCACTTCAGTAAGAGCCTAAGGGGGAGTCATTAGCAGACACTCAGTTACTCAACTTGTTAAACATTAATTCCTCTTATGCCTCTGGTCTGCTTAGTGCAAGCATAAAAGGGGGGAAATAGAGTAAACTAGGGTTTGAACAAGTTACCCCATCTTGCCAGCAGTTCCACTTTTTTTGTATATGTCTAAATATTCCTTTGTTATATCTTTTATTACCCTGGGGACTCATGGAGGAGGAAAGCTACTAAAGAGTGGGGACAGTTTCCTCTAATTTTTTTTAAAGTTATGAATGGATGGTCTTTGCATACAAGTAACATGGCAATCTCATGCTCCCACCACGGAAGGTAAGGTTCAGCTGACTTGGATACTAAAGTTTCCAAGGCAGTAGACATTTGTCACATGAGGCTGTCAGTGCCCACTGCCATGATGGGAAAAGAGAGGATCTCCCACACTGTGGAAAAAAAGAGGATCCTCTCATGAGGATTCGGTAAAAGAAGTATGGGACAGAGAAACAGAACAGCGAGTGTAGATTCTAAATTCCCAGAATCTGGGAATCTTTGGGCAGAATGAAAGTGAGAAATGTAGGGAAAAGGAGAGAGGCAGAAAACTGGAATGGAAAGCTATGGAACCACATCTGGGCATATCAGTGAGCAACAACACAGCTCCTCTGAAGTATGGTTCAAGGTGGGGCTGACACAAGTCAGATAAAATGTTAGAGCTTGGGCTACCTGGTACAGGTTTAGGGCAAGGCTTCATAATCAGCAGTTCCATGACATCCAGAACATGGCTAAAGACAAAGTCAGGAAAGGGGTAGGTAGAGAAAGACCACAACTTGCAGGACCTGTGCAAGTCCACACACATCCATGGGTCTATAACAGAGCAAAGATGCACTGGTCAGAAATGGTCCATGTGCTGGGTGGTAAGGACAATGAAAACCAGGGGATCTTGTCACCTTATTCCTTGATCATATGAAAGAAGCCAACTGTTTGGGGACTGAAAGATATTGATAAATAAAGAGAAGCAGAGCTAACAATTGAAGAAGGGGAGACAGCCTTCATGGTATCATTCGGATCATCCACCTGAAGTCTACTGTGCCCCTAGACTTCCTAATAAATGAATCAATCCATTATCTCTCATTCTGCTTAAGTGACTTTGGTTGATCTAGTATTTGCACCAGCAAGTGTCATGCACTAGCTAGTCTGGTTCTGTAAGTGAGGGCTCACCTTAAGTTAAATTTCAAGAAATAATTGCTGTCATTCTCTAGACACCTCCCACTCATGAGTCCAGGTCATACTCACAACTCACAGTAGAGACCCATTTTCTCATTTTACAAATGGGAACGCCTAGACCCAGAAAGGCGGAGTCCTTGTCCAAAGCTGCAAACCTGGGAAAGCTGGAAACCTGATCTGGCTGACTCTGAAGTTCAGATGTTTCCTCTCTGCCATGTTGCCTCCAGTTGGTGAGGTTTTTTCCCCACATTCTCCTTGACCTTTCTTTAGGATAGTTTTTGTTGTCCTCTGCACCCCTAGACTTCCTTTGCACATTGCTCCTTACAGCTCCACAAGCTTTCTTCCTTTCCCTTTCTCTAACCCATCAACACTTATGGGTCTCAGAATAGGCCCCAGAACCTTGCTCATGGCTGAAGATGGCTAACTAGTAATTTGTTTTCAGCATGCTAATGAGCAAAGACACACATAATATATGTAGAAGCTGCTGCTCATGAGTGTTCATGATGCATCCCGGGAGGGGAACAGATTTTCTCTGCAGACATTTACTTAATCCAAAGAAGCAGTGGCAATGCAGGCCAGGCCAATAAAGTTTGAAGAAGAACCCTCCGCCCTGTCCCCCCTCACCCCCCCGCCCAGCCTCTTCTTAGGTGGTTTTGCTGTGCCCTGCATGCCTGTCCACTAGCCTGCCAGGAGATCTTCCCTGTTAGTGCCAGCCTGCTGCTTTATGTGGCACTGTGTGACTGATTTGATGACCTGTGACCTGACTGTCCATCTGGCCACTCAAGAGTTCACCTGGTTGTTTATCTTGTTTTTGCTGTGGCTGAATTTCTACTGCTTATCTCAGCATCTGACTTGCAAACCATTCTGCTCTGTCTGTTAAATGTATGAAAAGAGAGAGCGACCCCCTGCTGCCAGTTCCACCCTGTGCCCTTCTTCAATCAGAATGCACCTGTTCCTCAGAGGCTCTGCTTTCTCCTGAACTCGCTGTTGCTGCCACGGTCGCCACCCAGGTTGCCATGTGTGCAGTGCTCTGCATTTCATTTTGTACTTGGCAGGCGCTGAGCTCAACTGGACAGTGAGACCCAGGAAATATGACACCATCTGTTTCCTGCCATGTTCTAGCTCCTGAGCTTGACGCCAGGGCATCAGCTGTTACCTGAGTGTGCTGGGTCCTGTGAAGTGAGCCATTCAGGAACCACCTTCGCTAACACTTTCCTCATAGCACAATTGATACTAGCCACACTGTATTGCTATGCATATATTTTTTTCTTCTTGACTCCCAAAGTAAAAATGCCTTCCTGCTTTCTAATTCTAAGTTTTCCAAAGGGAATATATATATATATATATATATATATATATATATATATATATATGAATGTTAGCTTATTTGTCCCTTCTTTTCTGTATGTGGATGTTTTCCTGCCAAAAAGTTAGCCTTGAACTGCATCAAGAGCTCTGTGTTTTGTTTGCTGCCATGTTCCAGGTGGGAGCAAGGTCCTTAACTAGTGGTTAAGTGAGGATTATTCATTTCTCCAAAGGGAGGATCAAGAAACAACAGTCATAGAAACTAGGAAATACCAGTTGGGCTGCATGCTGGGAGTGCCTAATCTAGCAGGCAGCAGTTAGGGCCATAGGAGGAAACAGGAACTATTTCCCTCTTGCCCTGGCCCCTGAAATCTCAAATATTCCTCCTCTCTGACCTGCTGCTATCCAGTCCTGGAAGCTGCCAGGCAGATGGCGTGAAGGATGCATTGAAGACTGAGTCCTTTTCTGACTCTGAAGTTATAATCCCTTTGTGGACAGACAAATCAAGCCACCTGTGTGGAGTATTAAAAATGAAACAAAACACAAAAACAGCCCTCGAATCTATTAATGGATTTTCAGACTCAAAGTATGCCATCTGGACCAGAAATGATGGCTTCTGCAATCTGTATTGCTTCTTTCCTCTTTCTTATGATTTTGACATGGTTTTGGTTAGTCATTCCTATTTTTGATGCCTAAAGAGTGATATTATACAAAACCTGAATCTTAATGGAAAATGTGCGCTTTTCTCATTGAAATTTGTTGGCTCTTTGAAGAATGATGGCATTGTAGAATTTTGCTGATGCGGGTGCTAAGAAAATTCTTTTAGTCACCAGATTGTTTCCTAAATTAGTTGAAGCCTTTAAGTCCTGGTTCATAAGGAAGGTGAAACAATTTGTCACAGTGTCAGAGTATGATGTTAGAGCAAAGGCTATGTTTGAATTGTAAGAGTGGCATCAGTTTTAGTGAAAGATTAAGATAATGGGTGAGCTGCTCATGCATGCATGCTCCTGGCAATATGGCTCAAACCATTACCATGACTTTAATAAGAGCCATGGCTCTACTTAGCCAGCCCTACAACAGAGGCAACTGGCCTTTGGTCTGGGAAGACTAATGAAATGCACATGTGAATACACATGTCCACAAGTATGCCTGTGCATACACACACACACACACACACACACACACACACACACACACACACACACTATGGTCCATGCTATTGTTGTTACACCAGCTAGAACCTATGGACAGAATTGCTGTCCTCCCTCTGAGGTCAACTCAGATCCTCTTCTCAACTGCTCTTACTGCCAGGCTAAGCTCTCTGCTGTGGGGAGTGGTGAACACTATAACCTAGACCCGTGGTTGGCAAACTGCGGCTCTTGAGCCACATGCAGCTCTTTGGCCCCTTAAGTGTGGCTCTTCCTAAGCCTTAGGAGTACCTTAATTAAGTTAATAACAATGTACCTACCTATATAGTTTAAGTTTAAAAAATTTGGCTCTCAAAAGAAATTTCAATCGTTGTACTGTTGATATTTGGCTGTTGACTAATGACCTTGCCGACAACTGACCTAGACTGTGGACCTAGAGGTGGCATTAAAAACTTGCTTATGTTTTAACCTCACTGCTTTTGCCATCTGAAGCAAAGGTTTTATAGGCAGGACCCTGTGCAGCAGTGGCCATTTTGTTGGCATTGAATGATAACATCTTATCATCTTAGAGGATGCCTTTTTCTTTTTGAAACTTACCACACACAGAGAATAAAGGACCAGAAGTCCCATAATGGAGAGCCACTAAAGGTTGAAGTGCTAATGATAAGTAGTGTTTTATGACAGCACCAGCAGGCTAGTCAAGTGAATAATTCTTTCCAGGGTTTGCTCTCTCTCTTCATAGGTAAAGGATTGGGATGGATTTATGACATTGGCTGAAACAAATCAGTGGATGAGTGATTATAGGATTTGAGTGTGGTTAAGCCAAGATTAATGCCACTAATTCCTGAGAATGAGGGCGGTGACTGTCACCCAAGTAAGTGAACTTACTGTTCAAGATGTGTAGGCTTCTAGCCAGCAGTTACAATTCTCTGGGCACACATGCATGCACACATTACCCCAACCCCAACCCAGCATTCCCATGTCACTCTGTGAAGGATGGTAAGCAAACAATAATGCGAGGGGGCTTGAGATATGGTGCATAAAACACTCCACGTGAGTAAGCTGCTGCTCAGTAACATCCTCCGGTCACCAGGGTACCATTCAGGCTGAGTCCTTAACGAGGTCATTTACCTCTACCTACACCAGAACCATTACCTTAATTGCTACTCAGCCTTCATGAAAGGGTTTATGGGTAAACAGTTTCACCAAGGGAGTTATTAGCTACCCCCTGGATTACCATAGGATCAAGAATCATAAAAATAGTACAATTGTAGTCATAATAACCTATGTTGTGTAAGTTTCTGTTATAAATGTCTTAACGCCTCTCCCCCTCCACCACCACCCAGAATAGCTTTAGGATGATGCACAGTATAAGGATCAGAGCACTGGTGATTAAAATTCATGAATGAGTAAGAGGGTCCTTCTCATTCATTAAATCTGGAAAGCATAAAATAGCATACCTTAATCCACCTATCATTGATTTGGTTTTGCACTTGGGTTGGGAAACTAGTGGTAGACATGTGAATTGTTCCCACCTTAATAGAAGGTGAAAATATACTAACTGAATACATTTTGCATGCATGCCCAAGGTCAAGGTAGAGCCAGAGTTTTAGAAATACTGTCAGTTCCACTCTTATTGATGTATTCTATGGCTACATGACATCCAAATAACAAGTCAAAAGCAGATAAATTCATGCTCAAGAAATTTAACTAAAACAAATAGATTTAGGGGCTATTTAGCCACCTCATTTTGTGGACTGCTTCTTCAGTCCCTACCCATGTGCCCACCTAATAGGTTTGTTGCAGATCGAGAGTCTTGGTTGAATGACCTAGAAATGACTCCCACATCAGTGGTAGGGTGTCCTAAATTGATATTTTCTACCCATAAGGTCTAATAAAGTCCTTTCTGCTTCTGGACTATCATGACATACCTCTTGTTTGTCCTTAGTTGTTTGCATTACCTACAAAATAAAATTCAATCTGAGAGAGTTGCATTTCAGATACTCTGCCTTCAGACCCTTACCAGATTATCTAGCTTTCTCTCACAACTTCTCTGCACATGTAGCACTCTGGATCAGTTATGTTCCATTCTTTATGTCGGCCCTGCCAGCAGAAAGCAAGATAATGTAGGTACAGTATTTCTTGATTTGAACAATGAAGAGATCATCTTTAAATGAAACAAATTATTATGGATTTCCATACTGACTTGTTAGTTAAAGAAGTACAAATAGAGAGACAGAGAGGCATTGATTGGACTGTCAGGCCTTGGAAGGAAGGTAGGGGAGGGTGGGGGTAAGGTGGAAAGATCAACCAAAGGACATATATGCAAGCATATAGGCCTAACCAATGGACACGGACAAGGGGGGGGGAAGTGGAGGGTGAGGGCATGAGCGGGTGGGGGAGGGGTAGGGGGCAACGGGGGGATAAGGACACATATGTAATATCTTAATCAATAAAAAATATGGAGAAAACCAAGATGGCGACATAGGTAAACACCGGAGTTAGCTGCCTCGAACAACCACTTCAAAAATACAACTAAAAGACGGAACAGACATTGCCCAGAACCACAGGAAGACTGACTGAGGGGAAATTCTTCAACTAGAAGGAAAGAGAACAGCATACCGAGACTCAGAGGAGGCGCAGTGGGGAAAATACAAAGGTGCGGAGGTACGCGCGGAGCGGGCTGGTAGCTGAGGGCATGGTTGTCATTTTCAATCGGGAGGGAGTCTCAGATTCTGAGCTCCAGTTCTGGGCGAGTCTCTAGGGACCCAGACTCAAATGGGAGAAGCGGGACTGTCTGGCATCAGTCGGAACGAGAGGGCAGCTTTCTCTCCTAGGTTTACAGCGGTTGCTGGGACTCTGAGAGGCAGAGCCTCTGGGGACCAGATTGAGAGCAGCCATAACTGCTCCCTCCACCGGCTCTGTTGATCCCATGCGACCCGCCCCGACCAAGCCCTGCCCAGAGCCATTTGCCAGATAGCCTCAGGCAAAGGCTAGATTAGCACCTCCCTAGAGGACAGAAGTTTTCCTACTGCAGACACAGCTGTTTCTCACAGCCAGTTGGCCTGGAGGTCAAATCCCCCTAGTATTAACTACAATCAAGGCTTAACTACAACAAGAGTGCGCACAAAGACCACTAGGGGGTGCACCAAGAAAGCATAAAAAATGCAGAGACAAAGAAACAGGACAAAACTGTCAGTGGAGGATATTGAGTTCAGAACTCTCAAGAACTGTCTAGAAGCCACCGATAAAGTTATTGAGATCTACAAGAAATCTAATGAGACCCTCGATGTTATGATAAAGAACCAACTAGAAATTAAGCATACACGGACTGGAATAACGAATATTATACAGACTCCCAACAGCAGACCAGAGGAGTGCAAGAATCAAGGCAAAGATTTGAAATGTGAAGAAGCAAAAAACACCCAACCAGAAAAGCAAAATGAGAAAAGAATCCGAAAATACGAAGATAGTGTAAGGAGCCTCTGGGATAGCTGCAAGCGTACCAACATCAGAATTATAGGGGTGCCAGAAGATGAGAGAGACCAAGATATTGAAAACCTATTTGAAGAAATAATGACAGAAAACTTCCTCTACCTGGTGAAAGAAATAGACCTACAAGTCAAGGAAGTGCAGAGAACCCCAAACAAAAGGAATCCAAAGAGGACCACACCAAGACACATCATAATTAAAATGCCAAGAGCAAAAGACAAAGAGAGAATCTTAAAAGCAGCAAGAGAAAGAAACTCAGTTACCTACAAGGGAATACCCATACGACTGTCAGCTGATTTCTCAACAGAAACTTTGCAGGCCAGAAGGGAGTGGCAAGAAATATTCAAAGTGATGAATGCCAAGACTGTAAAACCAAGATCACTTTATCCAGCAAAGCTATCATTCAGAACTGAAGGTCAGATAAAGAGCTTCACAGATAAGGAAAAGCTAAAGGAGTTCATCACCACCAAACCAGTATTATATGAAATGCTGGAAGGTATCCTTTAAGAAGAGGAAGAAGAAGAAAAAGGTAAAGATACTAATTATGAACAACAATATGCATCTATCAACAAGTGAATCTAAGAATCAAGTGAACAAATAATCTGATGAACAGAATGAACTGGTGATTATAATAGAATCAGGGACATAGAAAGGGAATGGACTCACTATTCTTGGGGGGGGGAAGGGGTGTGGGAGGTGCGGGAAGAGACTGTACAAAAATTGTGCATCTATGGATAAGGACAGTGGGGGGGTAAGGGCAGAGGGTGGGGTGGGAACTGGGTGGAGGGGAGCTATGGGGGGAAAAAAGAGGAACAAATGTAATAATCTGAACAATAAAGATTTAATATATATATATATATATATATATATATATATATATATATATATATATTTAAAAATAAATAAATAAATAAAGAAGTACAAATAGGAAACTAGGCATACACTTTTACAAAGATCCTATAGATTGAGTCTAATTGTCTTTCTAGGTCAGGAGGGAACAAAATGGTTCTTCTTCCAAAGGGGAGCCTTTGAAATATTTGAGAAAAGTAATCATAGATTCCCAAGTCTTTTCCTCATCAGGGTAATATTTCATGTTTCTCCAGCTGTTACTTACAGGAAATGGTTTTAAAGTCCCTGTATTCAGCTGACTTCTCTGATGAGATCCAGTTGGTTAATGTCTTTCTTAAAGTATAAACAGTGCAGCATGCAGACACATCAGTCCCTTGATCTGGATCCTACACTTCCAGAGGTGTCACCTCAAATTGTTAAAAACCTCCTTTGCAGCTACATCTTATACGATTGATTCATGTTGAACTTGCTGTCAACTAAAAAGCCTACATCTTTTTAAACACATGCATAATTATTATGAAACCAACCCTCCTTCATTCTGTGTTTATGCAGCTGGTCTAGTGAGTATAAGTGAAGGACTTCTCGTTTATCCCTGTTAAAAACCATCTTGTTAATAAGCCCAACAATCCAGCTTCTCAAAGTCTTGATGATCCTGATTCAGTATTTCAATCTACTAACAAGTCCTCTCAGATGATTTGAACTACATACATTTTTAAAAAATTGATTTCAGAGAGGAGGGGAGAGGGAGAGAGAGATAGAAACATCAATAATGAGAAAGAATCATTGATCAGCTGCCTCCTGCATGCCTCACGCTGGGGATCGAGCCCATAGGCCGGGCATATGCCCTGACCAGGGAATCGAACCTTGACCTCCTGGTTCATAGGTAGACACTCAACCATTGAGCCACAGCAGCCAGGCTATGTACCTTTTTTATACTTGCTAAAATGTTCTGGCAATATCCTTAAACTCTAACCAAAAGAGACTGCCCTCAGTCTAGGTTAGAGGGAGTGGTGGAGCCTCTGGTCGACTGGAGTGTGTCAACCTGTTTCAGTTTACATTAATTAAGAATATAAATAACTATAACGGCATGCTGACCCATAACACCAAGTGCACCTTGGCAAGTGGTGGATAGAAGCAGCTGTGTTGCATGGTGTTACACTTGGTGGTGTTTAAAGTGTGTGTAAGCTAAGAATAAACAGCCTCTGCTGCTTGTGACAACTTAAGCTATAACAATGTGCAGTCTATTTTTTATCTTAAGATAGTGCTCACTATACAAACTAATCAACATAGGGCACAACAAAACCATCCAACAAATCTCTCCCACAGGACACATCTCTGGTTCCTGCCCTCCTGAAAGTCTGCCCTGCAACAACCAGGAGATGGCAAAGGAGACCTTCCACCCACGCCCTGTAGCCATAGCCAGAACTTCCTATCCTGCTGGCTGTAAGTGCAGCCCAGAGAAGGGGCGGAGCAATTTGCTTATGCATCACCAACTTTGTCCAGACACATGAACAAAAGAATGATTGCTCAGGAAAACAATAAACGACCCACACTTTTTAAAACACTTCTCCCAACACACACACACACACACACACACACACACACACACACACACACACACGCAGTCAATCTTTTGCAAATATGGAAAGTAGATATTTGAATGAATGAATGCGGAAAGATCCTATCCAAAGTAATCTGGGATAGCTCACTGCTCTTTTCCCAGGTAGTGAGGACAGACATCTTTGTTCAGAACAGATGCTATGAGATCATGTCTCCAAGAGATGAACCGAGAATGAATTCACTTAAATTATGGTGCTCACAGAGAGGTTTTCAGCTTGAACATTTGTTCAGATGATTTATGGCACCCTCCATCCGGTGGAGTCAATGCAAAAAAATGAAACTTAATTACAGCATACAGTTTGCTTAAAAGAGAGCTAAGTTTGTGGGGATTAAAACAAAAAAGAGAGACAAGAAACGTATCTTAAAAGAAAGAAAGCTTTATAAAACATTTGCAACTCACCAGAAGCAGTATGAGTCCCTTCGTGAGGGGGGAGCGGAAGGTGCTGGTAGTGAGCCCACTTGGTCTCAAGCAAACTACCCCCCGTTCCAGGTCCCTACCTGACTCCTACCTCCTTCAATGCTAGGGTCTCCAGGATCCCCTTTTATCTTAGCTTTGCCTCTCTCTTTAGGGAAGAGAGTAGCATTATTGTCCTTTCTTGGCAACACGAGTCTGGAATTTGAAATTTATAGTGTAAGAACTGTTCTGGTGTTTATAAGGCTCAGAGGGTGTTATTATCAAATCCAATTAAAAACATTCCTTCTGCTAATAAAAAAGTCAGCACCTTCCCATTAAACTAGGACCCACCCTTAAGTTAATTAATGGCTATTAATACCTTCTTTACTTTCAAGGGTCTCAAGGGTACCGGGCTTCTGAGACAAAGCAGAGTCTAGTTGGTAGGTCAGTGGCTTTGTTTGATGCACATCCTTGACCCTCCACATATTCTACATCTGCAGCTGAGTCTCTTAATCTCTTTATGCCTTGAGATCTCCTCCTGAGATCTCATCCAGAGGGGCCTGGTTAATGGTACTTATTTGGCAAACGTTTTAAGATCTGCAGATGAACCTGGTTGATGAATAATACTAATGCTTAGGATACTTATTGAATGATAATTGGCCCTCTTTGGACCATTTAGGATTCAAATGCCTCCACCCAAATCATTAAGTGAAAGGCAGCCCACCTCTGAGGGTTAGATTTAGCTTTTTCCCTTAACTTTGCAAATTGGTACTACTTTCTTCAAGAAAGGAAATGCAACAATGAAATGATACACTGTAACACTTGGATAGGATTTTGTATTTTCAGCATGCTTTCAGATAATACATTATGAAACTCACAGGCAAAGAGCATTTTATCTTGATCAGGCATGCGGAGACAGCAGTATTCCGAATTCTCAAAAACTCATCATGAGCACCTGTGAGACCGACTGTAGGGTCTATTTTCGATAGATTTTGCAGTTAAAAGGGTGATCGATGATTCTGTTTCCTCTCCAAGAGTCAAGTGAATTTATCAGCTCCTGATTCCTGCATTCACTTAAAATAAGGTGCTAGTCTGGGCACTCAAGCTCAGATACAGGAGGTGCCCACCCAATTCATCCTCTTTTCCTTATTACTCACCTACCAGTCCGTTTCCACCTCTGCCGTTGCCGTAGCTTTAATGGTGGGCAGCAGCACTGAACAGCAGCTCTAAGAATGAAACTGTCTTCTGTTTTCACAGGAGAGAGGAACCTCTGTCACTGAAGCCTCACCTACAGACCATTTATCTAACAGATTCCACGTCCTGCTTGCCATTTGCCAGTATTTATCTTGTGTGTGGGCCTCCATGGAGAATCGCCATAAAGGATTGTTCTGATGTAACGTAGAGTCCTATGCGTCCATCTAAATAATGAAGAGGCTTCAGTTCTCATTCTCTTTTGTTTCCTACTGCCTGGAGTAAATGCCCATAATCAGAACGCTTCCTTAATATGAAGGTTGACACCTGTTTTGTGCCTAGAAAGGGAACATCTCTGTATTTTCTTTGCTTAAAAAAGCAGCCTGTTAAATTTGACTTTCTTGCTTCCCTCCCTCTCTTTCTCCCTCTCTTCCTCCCTCTCTAGTTTTCCCATCCTCCCTCTCGCTCCTTTCTTAGATATCAATTGCCAGCTTTTTCTATGTCAAATTGTCTTCCTTTAGACTAGAGATTAAAACATGTAAGAATGAAATTCCATTCATATAATCACTGGACAGGTAAACTGTGCTTTGTCTGACCAGGTTTTAAAATAACAGCAACCTAAATAGCATAGAGGACTCTTTCTCAGGAAAGTTTCTTTCTTTTTTATTTCTCTTTTTTTAATCCTCCAATTGCAAGCCATTCATTTTTACATTTCCATGTTAAAGATACGACACTAAAAGTGCATTACCTTAATAATCAATAACCCAGCAGGAGGTCCTAATGGGGAGAATTCACTGGAAGCTACATTCCAGTTGAAGTAGCACAGGGCCACCATGGGCCTCCGGCTATAATTAGACAACCGTAAAACTAGGAGGTACAGGGTGGCAGACTACATTAGCCGTAAAATGCTAACTTGCAAGTAATAAGTCTCGAATCTTTCATGTCTACTCGAGTGTCACTTATACTTGAACAAGGAAAATGTTATGTTAAAGAACAAATTTACATTTAGGGTCCCTAAAGCTTAAGGACTGGTGAAGGTTAGTGTGGCAATGAGCAAACAAATGAAAACGAATCTGCACACTTCACCATTTTCACTCAGCGCTCCCCTTCCCTCTCCCTTTCTGTCCCACCCCACCCGTTTTGCATCCCCCTCCAGGGCTTGAGAAACATCGCAGAATTTAAACACAGGAAACCAGTATAAAAACCCTCTCATGCAAAGACACCGGGAGGCTGACTACATTGTTTCTATTCATGGCTCGCCAGTTTTACATTTTCTGATCAGTGACTGCCACAGAGACCAGGGAAGCGGTTTCTTTAAGAGCATCGGTCAACTGTCTGAAGGCCTCGCATTATTGATTTTCAGCTCGTAGATTCTAGTTGCTGTCAAGGCATGGGCCAGAAATACAAGATGGCAGTCAGTAAGCAAAAGGACGAGGATTCCATGAAGACAACAACATAATTCAGGACATCCGACCAAAACAGAAAATGCCCAAATCCTCAAGAAAAAAAAAAACAAGATAATTCTCTAAGGAAAGTCCATAGTGCTCCCTCAAGACACATTATCTTTGTAAAGCAGTGTATTCTTGCCAATGAGTCTGTAATTTGTTCACCAAATTAATCCATTTATGAAAACTTTTATTAAGTGCCTGTTAGGCAACATGGATGACACAATGAAGATTAGTATTCTGCTCCTATGGCATGGACAAGTACAGGGTAAACATGTGCCCAGTAGGAAAATGTGCCCAGTACAGTAGTAGAGATGAGCACAAATGGCTTTCTGATTGGAGGAGAAAGATAGAGCCACTGGAGAGTCTGGGAGGATTCCAGGAGTGACAATTGGTTGTATCTCGACGAGTGATTAGGAACTCCAGAAAAAAGGGGGAGCAGGACACTCCTGGCTGGGGACCTAGCATATGGCAGTCACCCTACATACACTTGCTCACTCTTACTCATACAAATTTAATGGACTTATACTTTATTGAAAAAGGCATTCTTTAAATTAGACATAGGAACTGAACACTCTGTTATGTTGGTTTTCAACTGTTTACTGATTTCCCCCCCTCATCCTCTATCAGATATAATCCCACAGTGTCTAACTAGTGCTTTGTGCAAAGAAGCTGCTCAATAAATATTTGTCCGTGGATTGATTAAAGAGAGGAAGGCTGAGCATGTATTGAAGGAAGTAGTAAAACATCTTTAAGGCCTCTTCGTGTGCTCTACAAAATATTAAAATTATTAAATAGTAAACAACAACTATGAATTCAGTAGTAAAGTATTCATTACAAAGCCAATGTTTGGATAATGGGTTTTTCTGGGTGATAAGGTTTTCTGATTAAAGGGAAGCTATCCTAAATATTTTAAAGACTTTCACAAATCTTTTACTAGAAAAGGTGCTGAGGGTTTCCATTATTCTCTGAATAATCTGACTCCACTGGCCAGTCTCCACTCTACTCCTCTCTCTGTTGCTCACTGTGCTTCCTTCACAGTGTTCTTCCCAAAATGACCAAGTGACTTCCTGCTTCAGGATTCTTTCTTTCTGAAACACATTTCCTCCTCTACCAAGGTCTTAGGGGTTTACATACTGTTGGGAGGACTGGGCCTCAGCCTCACCAAGCTCAGGCTTTCGCACTAATCTCTGGGAAATTGCCAGCAATCCTTGCACCTGCCTATAGCACTAAAGCACATAATTTACAGGGACTCACCCCAAATCTGATGCAAACCTCCTCTCTATAGTCTGGCCTAGAATCTTTGTTACTGCCTCTTCTCCTCTTCTGCCTTCCTAAGTGGTTTCAGACTTAACTGGAACTACTAAGGAAGGTGGATTCTGGGAAATGTAGTTCCACATTCTTCTGATATACCAGGGAGATTGTAGTAGAGGGTGTGTGTGTGTGTGTGTGTGTGTGTGTTTGTTTGGGGGGTGGGGGTGGTGGTGCTGGTGATTAGATTGACTACAGATAATCCAGCACTTTGGCCAACTTCTACACTTTCATTTTCACAGGCTGTTTTCTGACCCCTAGACAAGATTATGCTCCTCTGTTGTAGTATTTTTCTTAATAATGCTTAACACATTTGTAATATTATAGTTACATATGCAATTATGGATGAACTATTTTTCTTATTTACTTGAAGCATTAGTTCTTTGTTTTATTGAAATATCATCTCACCTTCTACAACCTATTAGATTCTCAATAAATATTTGTTGAAGAAATGAATGAAGTATCTCAACATTTTTTCAATTATTTATGCTCTTGCAATGCCTGAAAGTCATCCTTTTGAATGTTGCTTTGATACAGATGTAAAAAGTGAAGGAGATTGAGTTAAATCAATGATTTCAGGATTAACTTGGAAATTGTTTTAAAAGTTAATACCAGGGAGGACAATTTGGCATTTTCTATCAAAAGTTTTAAAAATATGTCTCTCCTTTGACCTAGAAATTCTAAGGCTGTAGTCTAATGGCATTTTAAGCTGTGCAAGAAATTTTTACAAAAGGATCAGTCATTGCAAATTCTGGAGAGAGCTGTCCTTACACTGTGTTTATACTTCTACCCCTCCCACTTTCTACTTTAACTGCTATTACGTGGCTTCAGTCCCCATAAGCCCACTGAAACCCTGCCTGAGGCCATTAATAACCCTCTTGTCATCAATAAACCCAATAAATATTTGTAGCTTGCATCTTACTTGACCCTTCATAGCACTTAACCAGTGGATAGATTCCTCTCTTTCTAAATAAGCTGCCCCACCCTGACGTCTAGTACCTATTCTCTAGCCAGCAATTCTCAGTCCCTTTTGTGAGTCCCCTTTGTGAGTCCTTTTCCCTCCGCTTTGTGGGTCTGCTCTGGGTTCTCTTCCCTTTCTGCTCTTTTTGGACAAATTTATCCTTGCCATCATTTTAATGACTCTTGTATACAGAAAAATCTCAAGTCTATCTCCAGACTGGAAGGATCGCCAGATATGCAATTGGCTTACTGGACTTCTCAACTCAGTATATTAAACTCAACTTACTGAGTGTATATGCGTCTCTGCATGAGTTATGGAAATGGAGATGAGGATCTTTTAATTTACTTTCAGGCAAGCTAACCAGCACCAGAGCATAACCAGTCCATGATTAACCCTTAAATCTAGTTCTATTTTCTTCACAGTTAGTACATTTATTCCAGATTTCGGTAATAGAGTCACTATCAACTTCTAATATATAGTGTTTTGAGTTTTAGACTCCCCACCCTTTTCTAAATCTCTCTGATTTAGATCAGACTAAGAGAGTTGAGTATGATTTTAAACCAGAAACCATAAGCATCATATTATTAAACTAGAGGCCCGATGCACGAAATTCATGCATGCGGGGGGTGGGGGGCATAGCCGGGCATGCAATGATGCCAGCATCCCTCACCAGAGACTCCTGCCCAAGGCCCCTCCCCTCCCTTCCTTCGGCGTGGGAGCTGCCTTGTGTCACAGTGAGCACAGTGTTCCTTGCCGTGGACTCTGGCCCAAAGTTCCTGCCCTCCCTTTCCTCCGCCCAGCCAGAGTGCAAACACTGGGCTCACGTCGCTATAAGCCCAGCATTCCTTGCCGCAGACTCCAGCCCAAGGCCCCTCCCCTCCCCTCCCTCCACCTGGCCGGGGCACAGACACTGAACATCCCTGGAGGTGGACTCTGGGAGCCCAGAGAGCTTTCCTCGCTGCAGATTCCAGCCTGAGGCCCCTCCCTTCCCCTTCCTCCACCCAGCCGGTGCACGGACGCTGAACATCCCTGGAGGCAGACTCCACGAGCCCAGCTTTCCTCCCTGCGACTCCGGCCCAAGACCCCTGCCCTCCCTTTCCTCCAGCCGGCCAGTGAGCAGATATTGGGCTCATGTGCTGCAAGCCCAACGTACCTCACTGTGGACTCCAGCCAAGCCGGATGCTGAGCTCATGTTGCCCGGCTTCTGGGTCTTCCAGGGCTGGCCTGCCCTGGATGGCGATGCGCTGGCAGCGCTTGCTGTCCAGTCCTGCCTGTCGTATGCAAATTAGCCACAATCTTTTTTTGCAGTTAATTTGCATATCGTGCTAATTAGCCAATGGGAGGCATAGCAAAGGTACAGCCAATTACCATCTTTGCCCATTATTAGATAGGACTAGAGGCCCAGTGCACAAAAATTTGTGCACTCGGGTGGGTACCTCAGCCCGGCCTATGCCCTCTCGCAATCTGGGGACCCTTGGGGGCCCCTTCCCCTGGCTGCTGGCACCAGTTTTCCTCTGGCACCCCGAACCCAGGCCTTCACTCTTCTCCGAAAGGGGCCCACGCGGTGGGTGAGGGGCTTAGCTCTTTTAAAAATACTTCTGAATGTTTGGTAAATAACCCTGTAGGAATCTACTTTCTGAAACATGTTGGTTGTAATCAACAAAATGTATGTTAAAATCCTAATTCCCAGAACCTCAGAATGTACCTGTATATGGAGATAAGATCTTTAAAGAGGGGATTACATTAAATTGAGGCAGTTCCAGTGGGACCCTTAGCCCATCTCACTGAAGTCCTTATAAGAAGAGGAATGTTGGGGTCCAGCCCCAGCAGGTCCAGGGGTTCCCAAAGGTGTGGACAGAGTCCGCGAAGAAGGAATGACACAGAGGCAGCGTTCAGGTGATCATCATAGCCAGGTTCTCTTTTTATTGTCCTGTTACATCTATATTTATACTATTTGATCCTATAAGCTTTTTTTTTTTCCAAGGAAAGCATGGGGTCTGTTTATTGGGGGGGTCAGTCAAAAGGGGAGCTGGCTAGGGTGGGGTAGGGCAGCAGCTTGTCTGGCCCCCGAGAAACCCAACTGGAGTCCAGAGCCTCGACGGCTTTGAAGCCAAAGTCTTCCTCCACCTTTATCTGCACAGGGGCCAGCTCTGGAGTCAGCAGGACTCCCGCCCGGCGCCCTTCCCGTGGCACTCGCCACCTCTTCCAACCACTGGGCCCCTCACCAGGAGCCAGGCTGCTGACTTCTGTGGGCGCTGGCGTCCTCCTGGGCGGGGACAGCCCCTCTTTCTCTGGAGGCTCGTTCTCAGCGTTGCCTGGGGTGGGGGCGTCTGTGCCCTGGCTGCCCTCATCCTCCATTAAGATGGTGAACTGTAGGAGTCCAGCACCTTCATGAGGAACCTCCGCTCCTGCTGGAGTCTCCATGTTATCATCTATATCTGATGGAGCTGTTCAGGACCTGCTCGTTCACCTGCTTGATCTCCCTGCAGTGCCGACCCAGCGCCTGGTACTTCCTGTGATTGAGTTCCCATTGGCACCGCCTCTGTTGGCCTTGGGCTGCCTCCTCCTCTTCATCTCGCTCCTGGAGACTGGAGCTGCCCAGACCCCCAGACACGAACTCCACTTGGGTCTCAAGCTCGCTCTCCAGGATGTGACCACCTTCAGCGGAGGCAGCGCCAGCTCCCAGCCAGGAGGTGCTGAGAACTCCTCAAAGCCCACGGCTGCCATGGACTCCTCTCTCTGCTCCAGCTCCATTTCTCCCTGGCTCCTGGCAGAACCTCCAACCTTGCAAGCCTCTAGTTTAAAGTGGCTCACAAAACTACATGCCCCATCCGATTTCATGGCCAGGCACCCAGGCCCCGGCCGCTAAGCCTCCTGGGAGTTGTAGTTCTCTATTTTCCGCTCGCCTCCCTCACCCCATCCCCACCCCGAGTCCCGAGTCCCGGCTGAAAGGCCTTGCTCGCTGGTCTAATGCTTCGGCCAGGCATCTGAGTCACCTCCGTCTTTATTCCTGTCCGACATTGCGCCATCTGACCACTGAGACTCCCCTCTTGGGAGGCCCCTGGGTCTCCTTCTGGGGCCGGGGTTGTGATGTGGAGCCAGGTCCCCTTCATCTCCTTCTGGGTCTCCTTCTGGAGCCTGGCTGCATCGCCCTGGGGGACCGGATCGTGTCCCCAGGCAGCGATGCAGCCCGGCCTCTGGCCCTGCCTCTGGGTGTTCTCTGATCGCTGGTGATCAGTGATCTGAGAAGCCGGGCAGGGCAGGGAAGAGGGGACATCCGCCTCTTCCCTGCCCGACAGGCTTCTCCAATTACTGGCCCAGGGCCGGCAAAGGCGGCCCAGTTCTCTGATCACAGAAGCCAGCAAAGGCAGCCCAGTTCTCTGATCACAGAAGCCAGCAAAGGCAGCCCAGGTTCTCTGATCACAAAGGCAGCCCAGTTCTCTGGCTCTTAGCTGCCACCTGGGTTCTGTCAGCAGCAGGCGGCTTCTTCCATCCTTCCCTTTCGCTTCCCGTCATTGTGCCTATCTATGCAAATTAACCTCCACCTTTGTTGGCGGTTAATCGCCATCTTTCTTGGCAGTTAATTTGCATATCGCCCTGATTAGCCAATGGGAAGCATAGCAGAGGTACGGTTAATTACCCTTTTTGTCTTTTATTAGATTAGATGGTTACATAATCTCATTATGTGGAAATAGCTGAGTTTGTTTTTAATGTTTCTACTATTGCTATTTCCTAATAAATGGGGGGTTCAGAAGCATTCTAGTGCATTGAGGGTCCAGGTTAGTTAAGATGCAGTGAGCAGAGGTTTTACTGTATACTAATGTCCACACATCTGGAAATGTGTGGAGTTTGATTTGAAAAAGAAATTCCTAGCAAGAACATAGTTACCCATATTTCTATGTTTCTTTAAAAAGAATTGCTTCCACTTTCTGGAAAATTCTTTCAGAAATAAAATAGAACAGCGTCTTTTAGAGATTGGGGGATTATTGTGTGCTCTATGAAGGAGGGCTTCACATTTTACATTTTGATGGGAGTGTTTTGATCTGCCTTGGTTAGTGATTACAGAAGAACAGCTTTCAAGATGCTTCTGCCTTATTGACCTTTCATAAGTCAGGTCAAATAAGAATAAATTTCTGAAAATTCAAGGAGAAAAGGAAGATGGCAAATTACTTTCCAGAGTAATATGACTTCGGTTTGATTCATTTGAATGATAAGTGATGGTTTTTAGTGTGCAAAGGGTTGTACATCTTATTCATGGTTTGCCTTCACATACACTGAGAAAACACCAAAATAGCCAAATAAGGTTTATTGGACAGTCAGGTCTACTTACCTTACCCCACACCCCAGCCACCTCTCCCTAATTCTCACATATTTTTCCCCTCAGCAACCTTTTTCTGGTTGTTATACTGCCTTGATCAAGTAGCACATAATAATAGTTTATTCCATCACCCAGGCTAGGCATTTGTTACAAGGTACATAGACGTACAAAATATGGGACACCTTTATTTTTTTATTTTTTTTTTTTAAATATATTTTATTGATTTTTTACAGAGAGGAAGGGAGAGAGAGATAGAGAGTTAGAAACATCGATGGGAGAGAAACATCGATCAGCCGCCTCCTGCACATCTCCTACTGGGGATGTGCCTGCAACCCAGGTACATGCCCTTGACCGGAATCGAACCTGGGACCTTTCAGTCCGCAGGCCGACGCTCTATCCACTGAGCCAAACCGGTTTCGGCAACACCTTTATTTTTTAAAATATATTTTTATTGATTTCAGAGAGGGAGAGAGACATAGAATCATCAATGATGAGAGAGAATCATTAATTGGTTGCCTCCTGCATGCCCCACACTGAGGATCAAGCCCGCAACCCAGGCATATACCCTGACAGGGAATCAAACCATGACCTTCTGGTTAATAGGTCAACACTGAATCACTGAGCCATGCCAGCCAGGCTATGGGACATCTTTAAAAAGAAAATAATGTTATTGAGAAGTAATATGTGTGAAACAAATAGAATATAACTTAAATAAATTGGAAATCTTGAGCTTGGAAGAAGAAAGAATTATGTGATGGGAAGATGGGAGGGTGTGGCAAAGTAATGATGGCCATGTGAAAAGACTGATATAAGTTGTTCTGTTGAATACCAGAGGGTGGGACTGGAAAAGGGATAGAAGCAAGAGCAAGAGATTTTGAAATTTTATCATAATTGACCTGAGAGTAGAATGGCCTGTGTTAAAAGCAAGTGACTTTCCTGTCTCTGAGAGTTAAGTATTGATAGTAGGAAAAAAATAATAGAAGTTGTGAGACTTAGGAGTGTCAGAAGGTGGGGTGGAGTGGTGGAGACCTGGTGACACTATAATTTTTTTGCATTGGCTCAAAACTGGAATCATCTCCCTCAGAGCAGCTCCCTTCCCATCACCATAGACTATACCACTGGAATGCCAAGGTTCTCTAAAGAAACAGAATAAAAAAGATTATATATATATATCCATATATACATATGTGTGTGTGTACCTCCATATAATTAAAATAAATTTCTTAATATTAAGAGACTCATGTGAAGAAATTGGCTCACATAATTTTGGGGGTTGGCGAGTTGAAAATGTATAAGTCAAGTTGTCAGGTAAGAAACCCTGAAGAAGTTGACGTTACCATCTTGAGGCAGAGTTACTTCTCTGGGAAACCTCAGGATTTTTGTTTTATATCTATACTAGGGGCGCAGTGCACAAATTTGTGCACCTTGAAAGGAATTGTGGGCTGTGAGGCAGTGGTGGGCACAGGAACGGGTCTCGGCCCATCATCCTCACCTCTGCTCAGCCCCTTCCACCTTGGGCTCCAATCCCCTGTCTGCCAATAGCCCCACTCTCACCATTGCCACTCTCACCCCCTGATAGCGTGTAGCGATTGGGACCAGAGCCAGCAGTGGGTGTGAGCAGGGCTGGCACTGTCAGTAGATGCAAGCGGTGGCTGCTACCCCGATGTCCCTCAGGAACAAGATGAGGTGGAGAAGCCCTCAAGGGCGATCAGGGCCAGCAGCCACCACTTGCACCCACTGACAGTGCCATCAGCGGCTCTGGCTACGGGTGCGAGTAGGGCCAGAGCCAGCAGTGGTTGCGAGCAGTGACTCCAGCCCCAGCTGCAGGTGTGAGCGGGTTGACACCAGCAGTGGGTGGGAGAGGCAGCTGCCAGCACCAATTGCCCCTCAGGAGCAGGGAGAGATGGAGATGCCCTGAGGGAAAATTGGGGCTGGCAGCCACTGCTCACACCCACTGATGGCGCTAAGCAATTGCAGCTGGCGCTGAGCATCAGCAGCGGGTACAAATGGGGCTGGCGCCTGCATCAGGTGCAAGCACTCGGTGGGACCGTGGCATGTAGGAGCAAAGAATTTTCAGTAACCACCAGAGGCTTGTCCTGATGACAGAGACTGGAGCCCTGCCTTGGTCTGGTGCCCCTGCTCACCTGCTCCCCCATCCTGCTGCGGCCGATGCATGCCATGTTCCGTACGAGCACCCTGGTGGTCAGTGCACATCATAGTGACCAGTTGTCCGGTTGTTTGGTTGTTCAGTTGTTCCGCCTTTCGGTCTATTTGAATATTAGGTTTTTATAGATAAATAGATAGATAGATAGATAGATAGATAGATAGATAGATAGATACATAGATAGATACATAGATAGATACATAGATAGATACATAGATAGATAGATAGATAGATAGATAGATAGATAGATAGATAGATAGATAGATAGATATACTAGAGGTCTAGTGCATGAAATTCTTGAATGGGTAGGGTCCCTAGGCCTGACTGGTGATCAGGTCTGATCAGGTTCCCTGCATCACCGCCTCCTGTCTCCCTGCCTCCCCATCTCCCCAACTCCTCCTTCCCTCACTTCCTCAGTGCCCCGCAGCCTCCGCTAGTCACCCACCATCTTCCTCACCATTCCCTGGTGGTCAGCACACATCATAGCTAGTGATCAAACTCCAGTTCTCTGGTTGAACTCCTGAGGGGACACTTTGCGTATTAGCCTTTTATATACACTGAGTGGCCAGATTATTATGACCACCCCATCAGTGCAATGAAGTTAATTAGTTATGCAAATAATAATAATAATAAAACCTTGAGAGTATTTGCTTAGGAAGTTTTCAATATTCAGTATTTTTGGAAGTGTCAATGAAGTACTGACGGGGTGGTCATAATAATCTGGCCACTCAGTGTATATTGACTAGAGGCCGGGTGCACGAAATTCATGCAATTGGAGGGGGGTGGGTCCCTCAGCCCGGACTGCACTCTCTCACAGTCTGGGAGCCCTCAGGGGATGTCTGATTGATGGCTTAGGCCTGCTCCCCAGAGAAAGGCTCCCACCACTGCAGCTATGCTAGGCAGCCATGAGCCTGGCTTCTGGCTGAGCAGCACTTCCCCTGTGGGAGCACACTGACCACCAGGAGATAGCTCCTGCATTGAGCATCTGCCCCTGGTGGTCAGTGCGTGTCATAGTGGCCTGTCGTTCTGCTGTTTGGTCAATTTGCATATTAGCCTTTTATTATATAGGATAATGTCTTATTATGGGCAAGGCCTCTAATTCAATCTTTTTTAGGTAGTTAAAGGGAAGGGCAGAATTTTCACTTGAGCCTGAAGCTAAAATGCCCTTAGCTCAAAAATTTGCATACCAGTGAGACACATTTGGTGAAGCTCATTCTGAACTCTCACACTGTTCTATTATGTGTATAAATATTGGGAACCATCTTATCTCTTTAGTGAAAGGAACCTTTTGTTATGTTACAATGACTAACTTTATCTCATAAGTTGTGTTTTGGCTTCAAGCCTGTATCTAGTATTCAAGCAGCAACTTCAGCTCTTCTGTTCAATATTTATCTGGCATATCTTTTATTTTCTTTTCTCTAAATCTTTCTAGATTTTTATGCATTAGATAAGAATAGCCCATGGACACAGACAATAGTCTGGCAAAGGCCTGGAAGGGGTAGGTGCAGGGTGGAGGAGATCAATGGGGGAAAAATAAAACTAAAACAAAGGGACATCTGTAATATTTTCAACAATAAAGATACATTTTAAATAAAGGAAAATATCTTAGTTGAAAAGAGTTTTATGTGAAATAATAAAAGTAATTGCTCTACACTGTACTTTATATTCTTAACTCCTCTCAAAGAGATATTGACCCTATGTTCACTTAATATTAATTGACCCTATGTTCACTGACGGCAGGAATGACTTCTGCCAGCACTGACTGCCACAGGGGCTACAATCAGACCCTGCTTTTTTCTCCAGGCCTCTGTCTGGGCCTGATCACAGCCCCCTCAGCAGTCAGTGCTGGCTCACTGAGGTGCCATGGCGACCCAGCACTGACTGCAGGACTGACTTCTGGTGTTCGATCGAGACTTCAGTCGTTTTGGATGTTACGGACCCTGACTCTTTATATATATAGATATTTTATTGTTTAAAGTATTATATATGTCTCCTTTTTCCCCAATTGACCCCTCCCCCCCACCAGGCACTCCCACCGTCCAGGACAAGCCCTCACCGCCTGAGTGTCTGTGTCCATTGGTTGTGTTAATATGCATGCATACAAGTCTTTTGGCTGATCTCTTACCCCAGACTCCCTGCATTCCCTTTAAGGTTGGACAGTCTGTTCAGTGTTTCTTTGTCTCTGGATTTATTTCTGTTCATCAATTTATGTTGTTCATTATAACCCACATATGAGTGATATCATGTGATATTTATCTTTCTCTGACTGGCTTATTTCACTTAGCATAATGCTTTCCAGGTCCAGCCATGCTATTGCAAATGATAAAAGTTTCTTCTTCTTTATAGCAGTGTAGTATTCCATTGTATAGATGTACCATCATTTTTTAATCCACTCATCTGCTGATGGGCACTTAGTCTGTTTCCAAATCTTAGCTATTGTAAATTGTGCTGCTGTGAACATAGAGGTGCATATGTCCTTTCTGATTGGTGTTTCTGGTTTCTTGGGATATATTCCTAGAAGTGGGATTACTGGGCCAAATGGGAGTTCCATTCTTAACTTTTTGATGAAATGCCATAGTGTTTTCCACAGTGGCTGCACCAGTCTGCATTCCCACCAACAGTGCACGAGGGTTCCTTTTTCTCCATATCCATACCAGGACTTGTTGTTTGTTGATTTCTTGATGGTAGCCATTCTGACAGGTGTGAGAAGGTACCTCATTGTTGTTTTGATTTGCATCTCTGAGATGATTAGTGACTTTGAGTATGTTTTCATATGTCTCTTGGCCTTCTGTATGTCCTCTTTTGAAAAGGGTCTATTTAGGTCCTTTGCTCATTTTTTGATTGAACTGTTTATCTTTTGTTTATTAAGTTGTATCAGTTCCCTGTAAATTTTGGAGATTAAACACTTATCTGAAATAGCATTGGCAAATATGTTCTTTCATGCAGTGGGCTTTCTTATTGTTTTGTTTATGTTTTCTTTGTTGTTGCTTTTTTTTTTTTTTTTTTTGCTGTTCAGAAGCTCTTTATTTTTATGTAGTCCCATTTGTTTATTTTCTCCTTAGTTTCCATTGTCCTAATAGCTGTATTGGTAAAGATATTGCTATGACATATGTCTGATATTTTGCTGCCTATGGTGTCTTCTAAGATTTTTATGATTTCCCATTTTACGTTTAAGTCCTTTATCCATTTTGAGTTTATTTTTGTGTATGGTGTAAGTTGGTGGTCTAGTTTTCATTTTTTTTGCATGCATCTGACCAATTTTCCCAACACGATTTATTGAAGAGAGTGTCTTATCACCATTGTTTGCTCTTGCCTCCTTTGTTAAATATTAATTGAGCATAATGGCTTAGGTTGATTTTTGGGTTCTCTGCTCTGTGCCATTGGTCTATATGTCTGTTCTTGTGCCAGTACCAGGCAGTTTTGAGGATAATGGTTTTGTAATATAGCGTGATATCTGGTATTGTGATCCCTCCAACTTTGTTCTTCTTTCTCAGGATTGTTGCACAGCTTTTCCGGGTCTTTTTTTATTCCAGATGAATTTTTGGAGAGTTTGTTCTAGGCCTTTGAAGTATGCTATTGGTATTTTAATGGGGATTGCATTGAATCTATAGATTGCTTTTGGTAGTATGGACATTTTAATGATGTTGATTCTACCACTCCATGAACATGGTATATTCTTCCATTTGTTTATGTCTTCCTCTATCTCTTTTTCCAGTGTCCTGTAAGTTTCTGAGTACAAGTCTTTTATGTCCTTGGTTAAATTTATTCCTAGAGACATCTTAATATTTTTTATTGCAATGGAAAATTGGATTGATTTTTTAGTTTCCCTTTGTGTAAGTTCATTATTGGTGTATAAAAAAGCCATAGATTTATGGGTGTTAATTTTATATCCTGCTACATTGATGAATTCATTTATTATTTCTAGTAGTTTTTTGATGGAGTCTTTAGGGTTTTTTATGTACAATATTTAGTAATCTGCGAATAATGACAATATTATTTCTTCTTTTCCAATTTGGATGCCTTTTATTTGTTCTTGTCTGATCACTATGGCTAACACTTCCAGTACTATGTCGAACAGGAACAGTGAAAGTGGGCATATAAAAATGCCATAGATTTCTTGGTGTTAATTTTGTATCCTGCTACATTGTCAAATTCATTTATTATTTCTAATAATTTTTTGATGGACTCTTTAGGGTTTTCTAAGTACAGTATCATGTCATCTGCAAATAATGACAATTTTACTCCTTGTTTTCTAATTTGGATGCCTTTTATTTCTTCTTCTTGTCTGATCGGCTAGTACTTCCAGTACTATTTTGAACAGGAGTGGTGAGTGGAGGCATCCCTGTCTTGTTCCTGTTCTTAGGGGAAATGGTTTTAGTTTTTGCCCATTGAGTATGATGTTGGCTGTAGGTTTGTCATATAAGGCTTTTATTATATTGAGATATGATCCCTCTATTCCCACTGTATTGAGAGTTTTTTTTTTATCAGAAAAGGGTGTTGGATTTTGTCAAATGCGTTTTCTGCTTTGATTGATTATGATTATGTGATTTTTGTCTCTCAATTTGTTTGTGTGATGTATCACATTTATTGATTTGTTTATTGACATCTTCAGAACATTTTATCCCAAAGTTACAGAATATACATTCTTACATCCTCTAAATAAATCCCTCTTGGTCATGGTGTATGATCTTTCTAATGTAATGCTGGATCCGATTTGCTAGAATTTTGTTGAGGATTTTAGCATCTATGTTCATCAGTGATATTGGTTTGTAATTCTCTTTCTTTGTGTTATTTTTATCTGGTTTTAGGATTAGGATAATGCTGGCTTCATAGAAAGAGCTTGAAAGTGTTCCTTACTCTTTAATTTTTTGGAATAGTCTGAGGAAGATAGGTTTTATTTCTTCTTTGAATGTTTGATAAATCTCCCCTGTGAAGCCGTCTGGTCCAGGGCTTTTGTTTGCAGGATTTTTAAAAATTTTTTTCTTTATTGATTAAGGTATTACAAATGTGTTCTTATCCCCCTATTGCCCCCCTACCTCCCCCCTTTCATGCCCTCACCCCCCTAGCATCTGTGTCCGTTGGTTAGGTTTATAGCATGCTGGATGTTTTTTGATGACTGCTTCAATTTCCTCCTTAGTTATTGGCCTGTAGAGATTTTTTGATTCTTCTTGATTGAGTTTTGGAAGGCCGTATTTTTCTAGGAATATGTCTATTTCATCTAGGTTGCCCAGTTTGTTGGAGTAGAGTTGTTCATAGTATTTTTTTTACTCTCCTTTGTATTTCTGTGGGGTCTGTTGTTACTTCACCTCTTTCATTTCTGATTTTGTTTATTTGGGTCCTTTCTCTTTGTTTCTTGGTGAGCCTGGCTAGTGGTTCATCAATCTTATTTTATCCTTTCAGAGAACCAGCTCTTGGTTTTATTGATCTTTTATATTTTTTTTGTCTCTATGTTTATTTCTGCTTTGATCTTTATTATTTTCTTCCTTCTGTTTACTCTGTGCTTTTCTTTTTGCTGTATTTCTAATCCTTTCAGTTGTAGGGTTAAATATCGTACTATCACTTTTTCTTTTTTTTTTTTTTTTTTTTTTTGATGTAGGCCTGTAGAGCTATGAACTTCCCTCTCAGGGCTGCTTTCACTGTGTCCCATAGATTTTGGATTGTTGTGTTTTCATTGTCATTTGTTACCAGGATGATTTTTATTTTTTCTTTAATCTCTTTGGTAACCCAATCATTGTTTAATAGCATGCTATTTAGCCTCTAAGTGTTTGACTTTTTTTTCATTGTTTTTATTGTAGTTGATTTCTAGTTTTATACCACTGTGATCTGAGAAAATGCTTGATATGATTTCTATCTTGTTGAATTTGAAGAGACTTTGCCTGTGTCCAAATATGTGGTCTATCTTTGAAAATGTCCTGTGTGCACTTGAGAAGAATGTATATTCTGTAGCTTTGGGGTAAAATGTTCTGAAGATGTCAATTCCATCTGATCTAGTGTGTCATTTAGGATTGCTTTTTCTTTGCTGATTTTTTTTTAGAGGATTTATCCAGTGATGTCAGTGGGATATTAAAGTCCCCTACTATGACTGTATTGCTGCCAGTCTCTTCCTTGATATCTTCCAGAATTTTATTTATTTATTTGGGTGCTCCTGTATTGGGTGCAATAAGTTTACCAGAATTATCTCCTCTTGTTGAATTGCTCCCTTTAGTATTATGAAGTGGCCCTCCTTATCTCTTGTTATGGCCTTCACTTTGAGGTCTATTTTGTCAGGTATAAGTATTGCTACCCCAGCTTTTTTTTTTTTTCCATTTCTATTCACCTGAAACATTTCTTTTCCCCATCCCTTCACTATCTGTCTATATGAGTCCTTTGTTCTGAGGTGGGTCTCCTGTAGACAGCAGATATATGGGTCATGTTTTCTTATCCATTCAGCTACCCTATGTCTTTTGATTGGAGCATTTAATCCATTCATGTTTAAGGTTATTATTGATAGGCACTTGTTTGTCACCATTTTTATTCTTTATGCCTGTGTTCCTTTATCTCTTCCTATTTCTTCTTTTTACAGCAGTCCCTTTAGCATTTCTTGCATTGCTGACCTGGTGGTAATAAGCTTCCTTAGCACTGTTTGAAACCTCAGGTTTTGTTTTAAAGGCTTTAACTGACTGAGGCCCACGTGTAGTAGCAGGGTAATTTCATTAATTTAGAGTCAACTGATTGTGGATGTTGACCACATTTACAAAATACTGTCACAGCAACACTGAGATGAGTGTTTGCTTAAATAACTGGGTGCTGTTTTCTAGCTAAGTTGACACATAAAATTAACCACACAACCACTATGCTAATACCTTAAAGTTAAAGCTATCATTTGAAATTCCATTGTGCTTTTATACTAGAGAGAAACACAGGAAAGTCAGTGTGTAATGGAGGTAGAATGAAGGTGAATCAAGAAAACACACAGGGCCTCCTTCACAGTTGCGTCTAAGTGTGGCTTTGGTGAATGGAGTTGGTCATTGCTAAACTGTTTGCACCATTTTCCAAGTAGTAGCAATGGATTTGGTCGTATTTACCCTATTTTTTAAATTTTTTTTTTGTGTGTGTGATGCCTGGCATAGAACACACATCAAAGTTTTGGTTGAGCTATGTAATCTGTCTAGGAGAATGGCAGTAATTTTGTGGCTTTAATTTATCACATCAATATCATAATTTCACCTGCAGCATACCAAAAAAAATGGAAAATCATGTATTTTCACTCTTGTGTGTCTGATCTTGTTGCATTTGGCTGTAGGTCCTGGGTTCACTTTGTACCTACTCTACTCTAGCAGACTCAGTAAAACATGTTCATTTCCCATTGATAGCAGAAGAGCAGTGGAGGAAAGTGCAAATATGGGATGCCTCTGAAAGCCTGGGCTTAGAACAGACATGCTTTCACCTCTATCTACATTTTATTGGCAAACATTTGCATCACTGGTGTGGGGAAGTATATTTTGCCTCTAATGGGAAAAGCTGCAAAGTTATAAGGCAAAGATCATGGATACAGGGAGAAGTTGGGCCAATAATTTAATTATTAAATTTAGGATAGGGTATCAGTTTTGTACGGTTGCTTTAACAAATTCCTACAGATGTGTTGGCTTAAAACAACAGAAGTGAATTTTCTCACAGTTCTTGAGGCCAGAGTCTGAAATTAATATCCCTGGGCCACCATCAAGAAGTCACAGGATTGCTCTCCTTTGGAGGCTTGGGGGGAGGGTCCGTTGCTCCCCTCTCCCAGGTTTTGGTGGCTGCCAGCATTCTATAAGTTATGACTGCTTCACTTCAATCTCTGCTTCATAGTAACATTGGCTTGTCCTCCTCTATCTTCCCTTCTTCTGTGTATGTGGAATCTCTGTGTGCCTCTCTTTTCAAAAGACACATGTAATTGCATTTTGGGCCTAATTGGGTAATCTAAGAGATTCTATTCACCTCAAGATCCTGAACTTAATCATATCATGTGCATAAAAGATAATATTCAAGTTTCCAGGAATTAAGGCCTGATGTCTTAAGGGCATTTTTTTTTTAGCCTACCACAGATAGGAATAGCATTCACAGAAAATTTACCCTATGTTAGACACTAATTTAAGCCTTTACATATATTCACTCATAATATTTAATTCTCAAAACAACCCTTGATACTGTTTCAGTTATTATCCCCACTTTTTATTTGAGAGAACTAAGGGAAAGAGAAATTAAACAACAACTTGCCCAGGTACGAGAGGCAGGACTTGAGCCCTCTGGCTCCCGGAGTCTCAATTACTACACTGTACTGCTTCTCAGCTTTGCTTGCAAATCAACAGAAACACAGATGGGAACCATAGCCTCTAACACTGAGACTTTTAATGATGGGCGTTTAGTACCCCTAAGCAGATTGGCTTTATATTGGAAAATATGGACTGGGCTTCTGAGTAGGTCAGGGAGTAGGAAAAAAAAAAAAAGAATATCTTGGATGCTGTCAACCATTGTTCCAAAACTGTTGGACTGGGATAAAGGACCAGATTCCTGGGAGATATTCCAGTGGCTGAGTTCTCAGCAGAGTGTCTCAATTTGAAACATTTCTGCTTTGCAAATCCTGTTGCTTCTTCTCGCCAATATTACTAAAAAGTTATGATTGGTGCTTGACAGAGTTTGTGTTCTGATGTCCAGCAGAAAGCTGCAGCCAAGGAGTCTTACTTAATAGGCACAATTTAATGGGAAACACAACCCGAGTGATGATGATGGTTAGGTTATTTTGAACCAGTCATTTAACAGAGTGATGTGATTCTTTAAACACACAGGCATTTTTCATGACTCACATGCTAAGCTTTCTTTCTTAGCTTCTGATCTACCCTTCAAAAGGAAAACACAGCTATGTGCATCCTTGGGTTTGAAATCTTGGTTTAAATACTGACAAAAATTGTATTTATTAGATTATGGCGAACTCTAACATTGTACAAGAGGGGATGCATCCAGCCACATATGGCGAGAGCCAAATGTCCCCAGAGATGTTCTACTTTTTAATGCTTTTCTAGGACTTTCCTCCACACTCTTTAGTTCACATTTTTTCCTTGAAGGTTATTCATTGGCACATACTTTATACATAGGTAAGATATTTATTTATTTCCAAATGGCTTTGTTGGCTCTTTAGGTGTGCTAACGACTTTCCTAGTACATGTTTAAAGACACTATTATTATTTTCTCCAAGAGTAAAAACATTTAAACCCATGAACTTCAAAATAGATTCCTAACATATCAAAACTACATCTTTAAGTCTGCCAAAATGACTGAACAGTAAAAAAACAAAAAAACAAAAACACAAAACATTCTCACTGAAAGTTGGGACAAAAAATCAGTTTCCAAGGTGCAAATGTTAAACTCAAAGCAAGACCTTTTCCTTCAGTTTTTCACTTTCTATCACTTTATAGAGAACTATCATTTGAATTAATTCTAAATAAAATTAAGAATGAAGACTATGACTAATAGTTACATTTCTGTCATAGAAAGAATTGCCAAAAATTGAACATGGTATATGAATCAGGGAATTTTCTGTCTATTTCTCCTCTGAATATTATTGCAGACACTGAGGGGAAAAACAACTCCTGAAATATTGGGAGGTGTAAGATGTTTGTGTGTAGTGAAAGATAATATTTGGAAGTTTTAGGAGAAATACAAACCCTCAAGAAGATAATAACATATCAACACGAAGCTTATTCCCACGTCAGATGTTAGTACTCATTTTCCGTTCCTGGCTTGGCATGATCTTATGCCAGTTAGTCACATGGCCTGCCTGTACCTCAATCCCATCTCTGGTCAAACCCTTTCTCCTCCAGGAGTCCTTTCCTGACCATTCTATCAAAAGTAGAAACCCCTGGCACTCTATCCTTGTCTCTGTTAATTTTTTTTCTTATTGATATTTATCACTAAGATTATATTATGTGTTAATTTGTTATTTGTTAGTTAGATTTTTTTTTCTGTTCCCTTCCTTTCCTCCAGCCCACACTCACCTAGAATAGTGCCTGATACAAAGTGCGTGCCCAGTACATATTCACTATTCCTCATCAACCTTCCCTCATCCCAAACTTTAATTACAAACACAGTGTTTGTTTGTTTTCAGTTCAATGCTTATGCATAAAACTTTAGAATAAAGAAAAAATCATTTGAAATATTTCCAAAACTTTAAGAACAAAGAACGAGGGAGCACAGGATGCGAAGAGGTCATTTTATAGATAATGAAAATAACCAGTAAGCAAACCTGACTCCATTCCAGCAGAGTCACTATTCCCATCATTCAATGTTGTACGATGTGCTTAAAAAGATAAAGATAGGTCATACCACTGCTCACAAAACATGAAGAAATGTTAGAGATCCATGGAGAATTATCTCACAACACTGGCCAGTTCATAAAAAACAGTCGGGAGCCATGCCCTAACTCTTCATTTAATTAATACTTTATTAAATTACATAAAACTTATACAGCACTTGGGACACTGTCTGGCACATAGTAAATAGTCAAGAAAAGTTCATTATTTACTCTCATTCCACATATTGCCTTTTCACTTTTGGGTTATATATAAGGTTTCTGCTTTTTTTCTAATTATTTAGGTCATAGATATTGAATAGGCTTGACTTGGTGAAGGGATGTACTAGGGGAAAAATAAAATCAATGCTGAACTCTATTCTGAGCACATCAATAGAGGAAGCCCATTCCAACAAATCATTAAATAAATATAGATACCTCATAGGTGTTTCAGACCTTGTAAAACATAATAAATCCACAGAATCTTAGATCAGGAACCGAAGGATTATCTCATCCAACTTGCCCTCCTTCCTTACGTTTGCCAATTTCCTAGTGAGAAACAAGCTTAGGGATTGAGTATCTTGTTCACAAGTCATATTGACTTAATAGTTGAGTGGGGAATGTGGCAGTCTTGATGTAATAGTATGTCTGTAACAATAACTTATGTCTTATCTTCTCATACTGCTTTTTAAAAGGACATCAGGACATCCACAGTATGAGTGGTTTGAGTTAATTGCCTCTTTTAGTACTTATCCAGGAGAGTGAGGGACTGCCCAGACCTGAAGGTGATGAACATGGGGATGTATTGCAAGAGAAACAAGTGGCTGCATAAAGGTAAAAGTACAGATTAAATGCTGTGAAGAATCTTCACAGCATCAATTAATTGGTACTTATCCATTGAGTGGGAGATGACATCACAGCAGGTACAAATTCTGAATTCAGATATGAGAGTAAATTTCTATCTTATTTAACTTTTTAAAGTTATTTAACATTGCTTTGTTTCTGAGATCCTTCATATACAGTCTGAAGATAATAATTGTATCTTTCTTATATAATTAAATGATCAAATGCATGCATACATTTAGCACTATCTATCTATAGCAAGGACTCAATAGTATTAGGATCGCTTATACTAATATGTACTCTAGATTTTACAAATCATTTGGGCTGGATATTATCTGTTGCCCTAGATTTTCTTCAGCCTTCTTCACTTCATTCAAGCCCTTGAAAAATGAGCCACGTGTGCCACCTCAATGGACAACTTTGGGTTAAGCCAATCAGAAGTCCTAACAGGGAATTGGAGGAAGGGAGAAGAGTGGGGAACACTCTGTGAGCTCACTGTGAAGTCCCTCAAGAGCCATCACTCTGTTAGGCTGCCTTTTCCACACTACCCTGTGTACTTCAGCCCCTGGCAACTGTCCTCACTACCTTGGCCATCCCCCACTAGTACTAGCCAGGGAGCACTTCTGCATTATCTCTTATTGGCTGCCCATACCTTGCTCCCACTTTTAGAAAGGGTCCCTTTGTTCAGCTCTTCTCAAATTATTCTAATCTGAATGTGCTCTCTCCTTCTTGCTGATTCATTATATTCCCATTTGATCTTTACAGCAACTCCATGAATTAAGTATTACTTTCATCGAATGTTTAAAGCAACTGAGGTTTAGGCAAGTTAAACTAATTTCTTAAAGTCAATTGACTAGTACATGATAATGTGAATAATCCTACGTCCCACGTGGTTCAGGGTTCGGGCTCTGGAAGAGGGGCCACATGCAAATGAAAGAGACGAGACAAGAAATGATAATTTGGAAATTGGGGGGCCAGGCGGGAGCCCATCCCAAGAGGATGGACTCCGCTTGTGCTCAGGCCTTGCTATCCTTTTATTCAGTTTGGAATAGCCCTTAGGCAGGCAAGTTCCAGTAACAGACAGACTATCTTATGAGTAAGGATTTACATGACTATCTGGTGGGGAAGTAGCTCCAGCTACCATTGTCTCCACTAAACAGTGGGTGCATAGCCCTGACCTTTGCCAGGGCTCAAGGGTCCCCAGCATTCCGGGCTCCTCCTCCACACCTCTCTGCTGGAGAAGACAGTAGGCGGTTTCCCATAGGTAATGTCAAGACCAGAATCCAGTTTTCCTGGCTCTCAAGTCCATGGTGATTCTAATGTGCCATGTTGATGTGCTTCACTGTGTTCCCTAGATCATATTCCTCAAGGGCAGGACCAGGGTTCATTAATCTTAGTGTCTAGCCCTATTTTATTCTGAGTAGAAGACCTATACTCAATACATGTTTTTAAAATTTCTATCAAATATAATTTAAGTTGGAAACTTATTTTAGGGAGGCATATACCACTTAATCCATGCATTTCATATTATAATTTGAACATATTGTCTTATGATAGACTAATAATCGTACTCCTCATTAACTGCCAAAAATAGCACGCAGCTGATGAGGGAATGCTGTTGGTGGGTGGTAAGGGAGAGTGGAGGATGACTTCATGAGCAAGCCTAGGGAGTTGTTCTGGTTGAATTCTTCAGTTTTTTTCTGGGCCTCTCTGAAATGTAGAGCTCTGGGACTCTGGCTACAGATGAAAGAGGCTGGTTTTTGTTTTGAGACAAGCTGAGGGATGGGGGTATGTTTGGCTGTGTTTTGAATTTAGTTTTTTTTCCTGCATGAAAGAATCTAGTTTCCTACAGAAAAGTTTAGCATCTGTTTTGTGATTTGATGAATGGCTTTGAGCTGTTAATTTAATTGCTTCCTAGTAAGACACTAATGACCTTTTTTGTTCCACTAAATACTAGTGTGCTTAGTTATAAATTAACCATAACTAAACACTTGGAGCTGCAATACTTGCAATTCATATTGCTTAGGTCAGGTTGTAGCAACCAGAGTTAGTGTTACAGATGACCTGTGGATTTTGCTTTCAAAACCTTTAGTAGGTGGAAGGCCATTAACTTTCTCACAACAGCAACTTCAGAGAAAAAGCCTACTGCAATATGACAGACGAAGGACAGGAAAGGAGAAAACTGCCTCAAAACATTTCTGAGTCCAATAAATCCCATTTGATATTTTTAGCCTAGAAGCTAGAGTCTGGTGTTTGGATCGCTCCAGTCCCAATTATCGGAGAATTATTTGTTGTCTGGGTGGCCACATACATGGGATAAGGGTAGGAGAGTTAAGCTACAAGTCTGGACTCCCATATTTGTCTATTGACCACCAGGTTTATAATGTTCCTTTAAGAGTGAGAACATCTTTATATATTTCATGGGAATAAATATTAATTCACCATTTCTCCAGCCCTCTGGCGTGGCCACTGAGTGTTGATTTGTTTGGTAATTGAAATTAGGGTATTGCAGTCCCCACTGGACTTACCACCGGCTTCCTCTTGGAATACTGCCAAGTGAGATCTTTCCCTGAAGGGCCCCAAGTAACAGGGAGGCCACGGAAAGTCCAGGCCTGCCTTTGGCAACTGGAGCAATGCAATTGCTTGGGGCGTCTGTATCTTCAGGAGATTTATTCCCTGCCTTCTTTGAAATAGCACTTTCTCACCAAGTAGGAATTCTCCCAAAGCTCCAAGATAAATATTTTTGGAAACCTAATGATATTTGATTTTCTCAAAACTTAGACAAAGATAAGGTGCATGTTCAGGAAGGAAGAAGGCAGAAATCTCACTCCCCACTTCTATCGGAGGCATATTTGGTTTCCAAACTGCCTACAAATGGAGCAGTGGAAAGAAATTCAGAATGAAGCAAAGCTCTAGTGAAAAGAGTGGTCTTGCTCCTGCATCTCCAGGACCCTGGAGGACTGTTGCTACAGTGGCTTCCCACACATGGACTTGATTTTATGTCAAGGCCAGTATGAGGAGCAGAGGGACACTTTCACCAGAAAGATCAAGGATCCTTTAAAATTGAAAATTTGTATGGTTACTTTAAAGTGAATGAAGGAATAAGTGTGCAGTATGTAAGCCAAATCTTGATTTTTTTTTTCTTAATAGCCCCTACTTTCATTCAGCATTTCAATGACCACATTATGCTTTAGGTGAAATGATACCTTATTATTAAGATTACATTTGAACCCTTTCAAAGGAAGCCTGTAGAGATTGATGTTATTAAACCTCAGGCTCCCTATCTCTTTAGCTATTAGAAAAGAATATATAACCACATTTTAAAGAGTTATTTACATTTTTTATTTGTCTAGAAAAATGTGTTTCTAAGGTTATAACTTACTCGTAGCTCCTCAGGTTAAGCACAGCCATGCAGTTCATATTACGAATAGACTTTAAAGTCTCTCAAGGTAAAACTATGTTGAATGTGCAAATCACAAGCATCACATTTATCAGTAAATATTGTTAGCTCAACCTTTGGAATAAATACAGAATTAGACCATTTCTCCCCACCCTACTGCTGCCATTTGGGTCTGAGCCACCATAACCTCTTACAATCATTGCCTATCTGATTTCTCTGATTCTAACTCTGATTCTCTTAAGCCTTTTTTAAACCCAGACCTGTCTTATCAAACAAATTTACTCTTTTGCTCAAAACTTTCTTTTCTTTGTTCTTCATCTCCTTTCTTTCTCTTTCTTTCTTTCTTTCTTTCTTTCTTTCTTTCTTTCTTTCTTTCTTTCTTTCTTTCTTTCTTTCTTTCTTTCTTTCTCTCTCTCTCTCTCTCTCTCTCTCTCTCTCTCTCTCTCTCTCTCTCTTTCTTTCTTTCTTTCTTTCTTTTTTTGGTTAATCCTCACTGAGGATATTTTTCCATTGATCTTTTTAGGGAGAGTAGAAGAAAGAGGGAAAGACAGAGAGAAACATCAATGTGAGAGAAGCACATCAATTGGTTGCCTCCTGCACGTACCCTGACCAGGACCTGGGCTGGGTAGGAGCCTGCAACCAAGGTATGTACCCTTGACCAGAATTGAATATGGGACTCTTCGGTCCACAGACCTATGCTCTATCCACTAAGCCAAACTGGCTAGGGCTTGCTCAAAACTTTCCAAGGGCTTCCCATACTATTCAGAATAAAAGTCAAAGTCTTACAATGGCTTCCAAGGTCCTATATTATTATCTTCTCTCTACCTGACCCTGTTCTCTCTCTTCCACCTCTTACCACTCACTTTCTGTCCACCTAGTCTGGCCTCCTTGCTATTCATCCAATGTCTTTGCATGTATCACTAGTTTTTTGTTTCATTTTATTTTGTTTTATGTGTAGCATTTCATTATATGGATATACAGAAATGTGTCTGTCTCCTCACTATTGATGACCATTTGAGTTGTTTCCTGATTTTGGCCATAACAAAAAAGTTGCTATAAATTTCTAAGAGGCTAATAGGTAAATGTATGTTTAAACTTCTAAGCAACTGTCAAACTATTTTTAAAAGTGTCTGTGCAAAGACATTTATGAATCTCAAAGTAATTGTGCTGACGGAAAAAATCAGAGAAGAAATTAGATATTGTATGATTGAATTTGTATGAAACTCATGAAAATGCAATCTTCAGTAACAGAAAGCACTACAATGACAGAAAGCAGATCAGTGGTTTTCTGGCAAGGGTGGTACTAGAAAGTGGTGAGGGTAAGGAAGGAGGGATTACAAATTGTAGATAATAGATATGTTCATTATCTTGACTGTGATAATGGCTTCACATATATGCAGTATACACACACACACATATAAATGTATGTCAAAACATACAATTGTACAATTTAAATTTGTTCAGATTCTCATATATCACATGTCAGTAAAGATAAATGGAAAAACAAAACCCAAAACTTTGGCTTATAGCAGGAGTTGGCATTAACTGGGATGGGAATATCCATGAGTAGAGCCACTCTAGGGGAAACATGGAGTTCAGTTTTGGACATGTTATATTTGAGATATTTGTTAGACATATGACTAAGATACTGAGTGGGTACCATAAAACACAAGTCTGGAGTTCAAAGAGAGGTCTGGTATGGGAACAAATGTAGGAGCCATTAACATACAAATAAATAATACTGAAAGCCTTGGTAGTCACTCAATGGGTATTTGTGATTGCCTTCAGAACCACATTCCTGAATCATCTAATATTTACTGACCATCAACTATACTTTGCTAGATACATTTTAGAAGACAGTGATACGTTTGGCTATATTATGAAAAAATACATGCATTTGTGCATGGTACTGCATTTTGTTAATGTAGCTTTGTCTGTGTTGAATGTCTCCTACAGCCCCCTAGGATTGTACTTGCTAAAGGAGCTGAGGGTCTGTCAAAGACCTTGAAAGCTAGTGCTTAAAAGTCCATGCTAATGATCTGGTAATTGTTTTAATGGATTTTCAATGAAGTGTGAAGTTCTCTGCTGACTTCTCAACAAAGTGTAAAGTATGGTGAAGTATGTGGGAGTTATTCTCTTTCCTGTGAATTTGTCTCTATGTGTTTATAGTCAAGAAACATTGCCAAGTACAGCTTTGGTTGCCTTGTGAATACAAGTCTGCTTTGGGTGTGTGAGCACTCAAGCAGCCTTTCTTACTTTTGTTTAGCAGGTGGGATGGTGTGAAGCAGGCTGCCTTGAAAAGTACCTTCAGCCCTTTTGAGCAAAGGAAAAAACCTTGAGCACCTGATAGATCTGAGAACAAGGGTTCTGAAGAAAACAGCAGGGATTCCAGGCAATATCTTGTTCAAGTCTTTTTCTCTTGCCTCTCACCTGAAAGGGAATTGAGGCTTCTCTAGGTGATTTTATTTCCGTTTCTAATACATTTTGTCTAGAGGACCAAAAGTTCCAAATGTGGCTTCCTGATCCCTGTGAAAAAACATTTTTGTCGAATTGACTTTATTTAGGATTACTAAATAAAGTGCCTTCATTTAGGATTACTGCATGTTAAGATATTTTTGCATGTGTGTGCAATAACCCAGCAATGATTCAGAAAAAAAAAAAAAACTTTCCTCAAGGGGAAGAGAATGCATAGTTTAGTGTGTTATGAAATGCTTTCGTCTGGTGGCATCTAATAGATTTGGAGGGCAGAGAATGGCCAAATGTTTCTTGTTTGAGTCTCTAAGGCTTGGAGTCTATGCCCTGTATGTTAGCTCTTTAGTAAAAATACTAGTAAGAGTACACAGAGATCACTGATAACTCTATTTGAGGGTGAAATTCAGCCCAGGGCAAAGCAGTTGCGCCTTAGGCCCTCATCAATACATTTTAAGGTGATATTTTGAACGAATCATTCTTAGATCTGAATTCCATTGAGGTTCTTAGTGTTGTAGTGAATTAAGAGTGTGACTGTCTTAGGGTGGGTTCCTTGGAAATAGACCTTGAGATGGAGACGTGTATACACGAGGCTTATTGAGAAGCATTCTGTAGAACCGCACCAATTGGAAAGTTGCCGGGAATAGGATTAGTTGAGCTGAGGTGCAATTGCAACAGAGACTTAAGTCCTGGATCTGGATTGGTCCTGCAGAGCTGCTCCAAGTTGAAACGTGACAGCAGGGATTTGTACCTTTCCATCAACCAGTTATTGAATGCATACTGCTCTTGGGGAGAGAGTTTAACCTTGGACAAAGGAGCTCCCTTTGGCAGAGGGCAATTCTTTGATAGGGATGGAGAAGTCAACCATCAATAGCTAATGCACCTAGCAGTTAGGAGAATAAGAGCTTTAGTCCTGAAGGGGATATTTGCGTCAGGTAGCACAGCATCCTTAACACAGTTAAAAATGTAGGGCAACATTAGACTGCAGCTATATTAGTGACAACTGACATAGAGCTTCATTTTGCTTTGAAATTATGTCAGCTATTTATACTAATCACAGAAATAAACTTATTGAGATCTTACTCTGTACTGTCTATTTTCACCTGCTGTAGTTTCTTTTTTTTTCTTTTAATAGTCAGAGCCACTCTGTAAAGTAGATATTATATTACCATTTTTCTTGGAAAGTATTTTTCAGGGAGATGAATTGCCCAATGTCACACAGTTAATATCCGTTTCACATCACATGCTGTTTTCTTCAGGTTATACCCTTTCTCTGTCCAGCCATATTGAACTTTTCTATTTCCCAAATTAATCTTGCTTTTCCTTGCTTCTTTGAATTTGAATGATGTTGATCACTCTACATGAGATGTCTTGCCTTGCTTGTCTGCCCATCAAACATCCATTCATCCTTCAAGGCTCATTCTAAAGATCAATTTTCCTGCGAAGTTTTCCTGAACCCCCCTCATAAATAGTTACTCTTCTGATCTATGATCCCAGAACACTTTGTACATTACACCCAATAAGTGATTGAGACATATTCCTGAAATGAAGACGTGAGTTTATATTTTTCAGCCATGTTGTGTTACTTTGGGATTTACTTGATGCATTTTTCCAAGAAGCTGCTCAATCTTGGAACCTCTCTGTTTCTGTTTTCCTGCAGTTCCAAGTGAAGTCCAGAACATGCACTTAAAGCATTCCTCTTGGCTGATCAAGCTGAGCATCCTCACAGCACATACTGGAAACTGCAATCAGATTTTCCACTTCATGATGTTTCCGTTGTTGAATTTGTCTGAAACTCATTTAGAGGCTCCCACATTTTATTCACAGACACTTATTTGGTCCACACTGATAATAGGCTGAGTCATATCCAGAAAGTCTAAAGGCTACTTGCTTCCTTTTTGTACTTTTCACTTTTCTTTTTGAGGAGCTTCTTACACAATGACAGGATTTCCATATGGAGGAGAACCCTATAATGGCAGTTCTCAGCTCTACCTTAGCTGAAGGACAGTCTGAAGTTGTACGTGAAGATGCTGACTGTTAAATGATCTTAGTGGTCTACACACTTGCTCTAAGTTTAGAGCTTTGAGGGTGGACCCATTCTTCAGACTCCCTTCCGTGAGTTCTTTGTGTTCGTTCTTAAATAGAACTAGCCTGCATGCTGAAGTTCCATGGTGACTGTAGGATATGTAATCCTGTTACCAAATTACTAAATTAAAAAAGGAATCTTCTGAATTAAAAGCAGGGATACATACAAGCTCATAAGTTATCTGTAGAACTTAGGACAAGAGTAGAAATAATGGGCTCCCTTATTAAATAGAACTGCTTGCATTGCCTCACCTCTTTTCATTGACAATTTTATCATGGACAAAAAACAGTTCTGTCACCATGGAGCAAAATTTGACCTTTAATGAATGCTTCAGGGCCGACAAACTGGTCAGTATCTGGAAGATTTCTTTCATCAGATCAAATATGCATTTGAAGCAAAGATGTACACTGAAAGAAGGACTTTTGCTCCAATTGGCCTTCATTTGGCCTGTGCTTTGCTGGGACTGTCAGGAGTGGTACAGAGTAGCTGTCATAGGCATAGTGAGCGCCACCTGTTCAGCTCCCCTCGTGTTCAGTCTAATACGAGTCCTGAATGTTCCCGGCGCTCTCTTATCTCTGCTTGCCTGTCTGTTTCACTAAACTGGCTTCTTCTGATGACAAATCTCCTTCTATTCATGCCCCTTTCAATGCACAGCAGTGCTGTTCACTCTTAAAGGATGATTGCAAGTGAGTCTATTGGAATAATTAATGCGGATCTCATAAGTGACAATTTACAACTCAGGAGTGGAGGGAGAGTCTTCTATGCCATGTCACAGATTTCTTACCACTGATTTTACAGAATGAATAGAACTAAGTCATTGTTAATGTTGAACCTCAAAATTTTCCTCTACTCATCTCTGTCTTTTAGGTGTCAACTCTCTTAAGTACACTGTCCCTTAAATATTAATCCAGCTTTGTTATTTAATCAAAAAGCTTCTCTGTTCTTTTCTTACTTTACATTAGCCTTTTGTGAAGCATAATATCAAAAGCACCAGAAGACTACATAATTCATATCTATAGCTCATTTTTTCTCTTCAAACCCCCATTTTCATGGCCAAGTGATACTTTTGTGACTCCTTAGAGACTCTTTGTCATTAAGTCATCACCCCAGGTCAGTTTTCCCTTTACTAGTCAATAATACAATAAATCGACATTTTAGAGCAGCTGTCTTTCAGAAACTCGAAGATTATACCATCTTTCCAAAAGTTTAAAATTGTAGTTCTTAAATAATTTAAAGCACCAAATCTTCAATTTCAAAGGATTGTCACAGTTTTTAATTAATTAATTATTATTTTTTTAATTTTTATTTTTATGGAGGTGGGGTGGGGTATTTTATTTTAGAATTCAAATTTTTTTTTATTTTCCTTTTTGTATTAGCCATTAACACTACCTTACTTGATCCCCAGCATTTGTTTGTTTTGTGTATTTTTTATTTATTGCCTGCCAAATGTACTCACGTTTATTCATTCAAGAAATGTTTATTCAGGGGCCACTAGCATGCCTACTACCTTATAATGATGTGATTTTTAGAGGATCTTATTTAGGGCTGCCCACAGTCGTGAGGATCTGCTGTGCCTTAAGAGAGTCAGGGATTGAAGCAAAATGCAGTATAGAAATTACCTGTGAACTGGTGAAAATAAGCATGGAAACAGAGGAGTGCTCAGGCAGTGGGGGTGGGGGGGTGGGAGGGCTATAGGGTAATAGAGAGGCACAGAGAGATGGGTGACTAACCAAGCCCAAAGAGCATCAATGGACTTTTCAATAAGGATCTGATATCTAACCTCAATCATAAAGGGGGGGGGGGGAAGGGAGTTCTCCAAGCAAAGAAGGACTGGAAAAGTGTAGCAGGCAGAGAAAGCAGCACAAGTATGGTAGTTGCAAAACTCCAGATGTAGTTGGAATTACAAATAATACAATTCTGGCAGCGGTTCTCAACCTGTGGGTTGAGATCCCTTTTGGGGTCCAACGACCCTTTCACAGGGGTGGCTTAAGACCCTCGGAAAACACACATATAATTACATATTGTTTTTGTGATTAATCACTATGCTTTAATTATGTTCAATTTGTAACAATGAAATTGGGGGTCACCACAACACGAGGAACTGTATTAAAGGGTCGCGGCATTAGGAAGGTTGAGAACCCCTGTGCTGGAGCGTAAAGGAGAAGGTGGAATTTGGGTGGGGAGTGGGTGGAGAGAGGTCTGGAGATGGGCAGAAGCCAGTTCATAGAAAACTTTTTATGCCACAAGTGGCTTTTTCTTCTGGCAACAGGGAAGTGTTGAAAGGCTTTTAGCGGAGGAAAAAATAGATTTGAGTTTCAGGTCACTTTCTGGGGTGTGAGGAGAACACGTTTGAGGGGAGCGAGTTCCAGGGCAGGGAAACCAGTTCGGAAGTGGCTGCAGCTGTCCAAACGAGGTGTGAGGGCAGCTGAGGCTCCAGGGGAGGTAATCGAGTTGGAAAAAGGGAGACCGGTTGGAACAATCTTTAGGATACACTCTTCTGTGTGCAAGTGAGTGGATTGGCCATCCTGCTATCCGTCCATGAGTGGGTGGAGGCACAGCCTCTGTGGAGGTTCTTAGAGTGAGAAAGGAATCTTCCTTTCTTGAAATGATGCCTAGCACCTCTGTACACTGACACTACATTAGGCGTCTGATTCTGCAGGAGTAATGCTCATGAGGCACCAAATTTCCTGCAGTGGGTCCAATGCGTTCCTCAGAAGTTTTCTTCTTTTGCCTCTTAAATATCTGAAGCTTAATCCCAGTGAGGAGAGCTGTCATTTTCTTTCCAGATAGGAAGCTGAACTGTCATTTTGAATACCCTGGGGCTTTCTGAACTCACAAACCTTTTATTATAAGTACTTGTCTAACTTACAGGGAAGTTCCACAGAGCTCTCACCATGCACTATGTTTAAGTAGCTGCTCACGTGTCTATAGTTCTGCCCTCAGTGCATGGGCCCCTCAAAGTAAGCTGCCTAGGCAGAGGTCAAAGGAGTGGCTCTTTGATTTTGGGAGATGGTTCTCAGTAAGAAGGAGGGGGTGTTATTTATGCCCATTATTGCTGATAGATATCCATTATATCTTTAACCTATAGAAGTCTACATAGCTCTCAGAAGCAAATAAAACAAAATAAAAATTGCCAAAGATTTAATAAATGAATTAATGCGTTATTCAAAATCTTATTACAAATCTACTCAATGGCTTGGTTCTGTATGAGGTACTGCCTGATTTCCTCTGGGATGTCATAGTTGGCAGATTAAAGCAGGGAGATGGGTCATGTGAGGCTGGAAGGTACATGTGGATAACTACCCAGGGCAGCCTTAAGCACGGGTAACAGGTGAAGGCATCTCCCCCAGAATCCTGGGGCCAGCAGTCAGGAGCTAGAGGGCCCGCATATAAGTACGAACTCCAAGAGGGGGAGAAAAACATGGAGAGGCAAGAGAGAGCTAACAGATGGGACCAGTTGGGGTTGGCTCTAAGTGGCAGCAGGTTAAGAATGAGAGCAGAGGGCCCAGAGATATTGCTGTAAAGACGGGAGTGAGAGCCTCACTCTATGGGATGCTGGGAGTTATGTGTGGGTGCTTCCCACTGGCTTCAAAAGCACTGGTTTGTGGCAGACATGATTTTAGAAGTGCAAGGGAAGGTTCTCACAAACATTACTGTCTGCTTGCAGGAGATAAGTCTAAAACAAGTGGGAAAAAAGCAGCGGCAGAAGGAAGACAGCACCTAATCGAGTGTACTATTGTGTGATGTGAGAGCCTAGAGCAGCCGTGGGCAAACTACAGCCCGCAGCCAGATCTGGCCCGTTTGAAATGAATAAAACTAAAAAAAAAAAAGACCGTTCCCTTTTATGTAATGATGTTTACTTTGAATTTATATTAGTTCACACAAACACTCCATCCATGCTTTTGTTCCGGCCCTCTGGTCCAGTTTAAGAACCCATTGTGGCCCTCGAGTCAAAAAGTTTGCCCACCCCTGGCCTAGGGGAAGAGTTTGATATAGACCAAATTTCTAGGAGTTTGGTGAGTGAAGTAGAGGTTAAGTTGACAATTGTCCAGCTCAAAATCCTTAATTATTTTTAAAGTCTTATTTCTAACTTTAACTTTATTTATTTTTAAAACTCACCACTCCTTCCTAACTTCCCATTATCCTCCCTGTCAACCTTTACCTGTGACATCATGCTTCAAATTCCTGCTCAGGAGCCACCTCCTTCAGGAATGCCCACCTGGATGCAGCGAGTCGGCATCAGTTGTCCTTTTTAGAGCTTTATCCACCTCCTCTGGCCAGTAAGTTACTTGAGCAATTGCCTCTGCTAGGTGATGGGGTCCATAACATATTCATTATTTACTATTGCTCTCCCTGCACATCCAATCCATCAAACAACAGGGAACACTTCACTTAAGGCATTTACAGATCTCCATTAATTATCCCCTTACCATCCTCTTTCCTATTCCCACAATTAAAAACTTGTCATCTTTCATTATTGCTGAGTCTGCCCTGCTCCAGGTAAGCCTGTCCATCTCCCGTCTCCAGCTCACATTTTATTACTTCCAAACTCTCTTTGCTCTATTTCTCATCTGTACTTCCCTTTCTTCTTTCCTCCTGTCAATGCCTTCTTCATTTTTATATCTTTTATTTTTTCCTCCAGAGTTACCTTCAAGATCTTGCCTTCATGACTCTTGACATATATTTATCATGTGTACTATTATTTTTTCCAGTAAATACATTTATTTGTAACTATTCTCATACCATTTATTCATGAATACATTCATTTATCCATCAAGTAGTTTACTATGTGTGCCAGAAACTGACACACACTGGAGACACAAAGGTAACATGACATAATCCTTGCTCTCTGAATGTTCACAACCTGACACAATTACGTTATCTCTCTACTTGGGTTTAAAAATATTAGATATAGACATTCATGTTTATTTTAAAGTTTGCAATGCATTTTCAAATTTCACTTCTTCTGTAGTTTGATCTTGTCACACATTTTAAATGTAATTGCTAATTTATTTGTAACTGTAATAGACTCTCATGGAGTTCAGCATTGGTGAGGATGAACATTAGAGTTCAACACAGACCAGATGTACAAGGTTTTCCTCAAACAAGTTATAGTTCAACAATGACATTGTCATGTACACCTGCTCCGTGTCCCAACCTATATCATTCGATCCAATTTAATTCAATCCAATGGAACTAACATTTGGCAACAGGTACAAACTCAGGGTTCCAGGAAGAATAATGCTCAGACCCTGACCTCCAGCAAACTCAAGTAGGCTTTTCTTTTTTCTTACTATAATATTTTTTTGTCTTATTTCTCTATGGTTCCTAAGGGATATGGGGAAGATATCAATTATCTCTTCTTTTTATAAAGAGAAATTGGTTGACATGTTTTTCTCTTTTATCAACAGAATCCTTTCAGTCATAAACACATCCTTTCTCTGGCACCTGGTGTATTTGACCACCTTGTAGCGGTCCCAGCTCCCCACAGAGAACCAGGGAAGGACCACAAAAGCCATTTCATTTGTTTCAACTCAGCTGAGTTCTCATAGTTCACCTTCCAGTTGGACAAGCATTATAACTCAGTGAAAAGAAAAAAAACAAAACACTTTTGAACAGCTTCTCAGAACAGCACACTCTGCCTGGTTTGCTCTACATCTTGATTCTCTGCATCATGGGAAAAAGTGCTTAATTGATGCAGCATTAACATTATTTCTCTTAAAGTGCACAGACAGCCACTTCCACAGCCTCTGTCATTCCTCTGTATCCTGGCTCCAACTCAGGGGTGAACTCGCACAGGGACGTCTGCTCTACTGGAAAACTTCCACTCGGATGTCAAAGAAGCGGCAGCAGGTGCAGAGGTGTGCCCCGGTGTGTGACAATGGATTTGTGGATGCCACAACAAAGGCAATAGAGAATCAGTAGCTCTCTCAGCTTATAATAGTAAGGAAAACTATGTTTTGTGCTAGAAATGAGAGCAAGGGGGGAAAAAAGCTTGAGGAAATAAAATCGTGAGGAAACAAGCTGTTTCCATCTAATGTCTCAGAAAACTCCCATATTTTACATGTATTCTGGCAACAATACAGATATTTTTAACCCTCCAGATAGTTTAACTATAATGATGTGTTTCAAGATCTTTCCCAGCCATGAAATGACGAACTGGGAGAGTGAGGGGCCCGGAGCAAGACGCAGGACTATGGAGAGCCTAGGACGTTTTTATTAAATGACTCATAAATACCAGGGAGAAAATTATAGTCGTTATTATAATAGCTATTATATAGCTCATTTTAATTAAAGTGAAAGTTGTATTTTTTTCCTGATGCTGAACTGTATTCTGAATCCATCACTACAGGGTCTGGATAAATTGAAACACTTAAGAACCAAGCCCTGATAGGAGCAAATGTGCTTTGGGATGTTACAAATGGGGCCACTGATGGTTTGGATTAATTTTCCTGCTGAACCATGGAAGTGCTGTGACTTCCGGTGAGCCCTTAAACTTCTCTCAGCATTATTTTTTCCATCTGCAAAATGGAAATGGATGTTGCACGTGCCTTGTGGGCAATGCCTGAACAGCAAAAGTTAGAGGAGAGGGCTTTAGGATTAACAATGTAAGTCTATGCACTCCTCCACCCCTTTTTCCACTCTGACCAGACTTCTGTCTTTACAAGCTCTCTTAAGTTGACTCTGGGGATCCGGCTCCCCCTTTCACAAACACTATGGAGCCTGTTTGGTGGAAGAGGCCTGAGACAAATAAGGACATCAGAGACACTTGAATAAACACACTGATGACATGTGTCTACTATTCATATCCTGCGGTAAGCAGAATATACCAATTCCCTGCCCCATATCCACATCCTAATTCCTGGAACCTGTGAATAGTCTTACCTTATATGGCCAAAGAGACTTTGTAGATATAATTAGGTTGAAGATCTTGAGGTGGGAGATTATCCTGGGTTTTCTGAGTGGGCCCAGCCTACCCACAAGGGTCCTTACAAATGACACAGGAAGGTAGGAGAATGGGTGTCGAGTCAGAGAGAGTTGAAAATACTATGATTTTGGCTTTGAACATGGAAGAAGGAGCTATAAGCCGAAGGATGGAGATGGCCAATAGACACTGGGAAAGACCAGGATGGATTCTTTCCCAGAGCTCCCGGAAGGAACCAGACTTGCAAACACCTTAATTTTAGCCCAGTGAAACCCATTCCACACTTCTGACCTCACAAACTATAAGATAATAATACATTTGTGTGGTTTTAAGCCACTAACTTTGTGGTACTTTGTTATGATACAATGGAAAACCAATACACATCCCAAACCTATCATTCCATCATTTGCTTTACACTGGAGTTAAAACAAAAATCCCACTCCATCAGCCTTCTTTTTCAGAGGCAGTTTACCAACTGTGGGAGAAACAGAGCTGGTGAGAAAGGACTTAACTTTACAGCCTTACTCAAGTGTCTTCTTTATGGATAGCATTTGGCTTTATTTTTTTATTCCTCGTGATTTTTTACCCCTTTCACACCTTCCAGAATAATCTTCTGAAACCAGAAATGTGATCACATCATTTTTCTGCTAAGGATTTCAATATTTTATATTGCCTTTAAGAGAAGGGGTAAATTCCTTAGCACAGTCTATAAGACCCTCTGTGACTTGTCCCTGATTGAGCTCCTGGCAATATCACCAACCACATCTTATCCCACACACCCCTCTTAGTCCCTAAGCTCCATAGCAAGTTACTGACAGGCTTTCACATGCTGTGGTTCTTCGCTTTCACTAGAATGTCTTTCTATTTTAGTTGATATTTCTTGAGCACTTATTATTGCACTTGGCACTTATAAATGCTTCATTAAACTCTATATAGCAGGTACTAGTATTATCCCCATTTTACAGATGAGAAAACGGAAATATAGAGAATGTAGGGAATTTGACAAAAGCCACAGGCCTAAAAAGTGGAAGAACAAAAATACTGATCTGGGAACAGGAGCCAGGTTCAGGGAAGAGTGAAACAAGGAGTGGGGAAAGCCCATGTAAGGGCATTTATTAATTGGTTACATCTTTGGACACCTGGACCTTGATCCTGCTAGATCCTTCTGAGTTGCAGACAGACTGTCCAGAAGTTGTCCACCTGAGAATTGATAGGTAAAGCATGTATCCATTGGTTTTCATTCCCCATTGGTTGAAGCTTACTTGATAGGGATGTTAAGTGCCCTCTACTATCTGGTGACATATGGGCTACACCAGACACCTGGGATACACTGCTGTTCTATATAGCAACATGGGAAAATCCTTGGAACTGGAAAATCCAAGGCAGAAAGCTGAAGGCCCCCATCATGCATGTGATGTAACACATTGCCACGGAAGTCTTCACAAAACTCTACCACAACTAAAGTGGGAATTGGAAGCAAGGCAGAAAAACATGAAGTACAATTTTATGGGTTTCTGATACTCTGCTCTAAGTTTCCTGATAAGGTTATTATTTCAGGGATTTAGAAGATGTGGAATAAAACTCCTTCTATAAATGTGCATAGACCTTCAAATCTAAACTAGGCCCTTGCGATTCTTGTCAACATGAGTCACATAGGTGATGTGGATCTCAAATCTCACATGTTTTAATTATAAACAGGTACCTACTAGAAAGAATCCACAAAATCTGAGATTGATATGAGTCATACTAGGAGTTTTGTTTAATGTCTTCCTTGAGACCTAATCTTATTAAAAGGACCCGTTGAAGGAAGGCGAGGGTTGGAGGCCATAGACTAATGACATTTTTTAATTTGGTTAATCTAATAGAATCAGGTGGTTCACCCTTCAATCACTCTCTGAATGTGGAAAGAGATGCATTTGAATCAGGCAAAGGAAAATACTTTCTTACAACACCTAACTACCTACCAGGTTAGCGTCAGAAGCAGCAAGTTGGAGCAGAATTCTCCCAGGTCTGGAAAATTCCTGGACTGTTGCTAAGAACTGCAGGTGACAGAGGAGAGTGGCCTGGTGAGGGGGCCTCTGGAGATGAGGTGCTCACTTGCTGCAGAGTCTGGCTTTGTTGGCTGAACAAATCCTGTGTTTGAGGCCATGAGTATGAGGTATATATGGACAACAGGGCACTGAGGTCTCCATGAAGAAAAACAAAATGAAAAATTATTTAGAGGTCTGACTCTGCAGGCATTCTGTGGTTTCCCCAGCCTCTTAAAAAAAGATTATTTTCAGAATCTATTTGTTTCACTGCTGGAGATCAGGGGAGCAAGATGTAAGAACTGTTTGTCAACTCTCAGGCAGAGAAATCACTAATTCATTTCTTTCTGGGGTCAGGGAACCTGGTCTCCTTTTATCAAAAGGAAATTACTTCACAGAGAAAGTGCTGTCATTATAAGGAGGAAAGAAATTAAATTGCACCAAATTTGCAAACCACTCACTTGCTTCTGTTCTTTAATTGATTTTTGAACTGGAGCTCACTTGCTAACTTTCTGCCTAGAAGTTTAGAACTAGCTTCCTGTTTGATCACAGGAAGTCATTATGTTACATTTTGTTTGTAATGAAAACACATACTCATACAGACATACACACACTCACACACACACCTCTATTGTCACAGGCCACCTTTGCCTTGAAGACTGAACCTAAACTTAATCCAGCAAATATGTGTTGAATATACACTATGTGCCAGTTATTATGATGGACGTTAAGGCAAAAGAAAGACGTGGTTCATGCCTTCATGAATCAACAATCTCGATCTAAGAAAAGAACTTGGAAAATGGAATCATTCATTCATTTAAGCACTCACTTAACAAATATGTTCTGAAGACCCTGTTAAGGGCTGAATTGTGTTTTCTCCAAATTCATATGTTGAAACCCTAACTTCTAATGCAGCGGTTCTCAACCTGTGGGTCGCGACCCCTTTGGCGGTCGAACGACCCTTTCACAGGGGTCGCCTAAGACCATCCTGCATATCAGATATTTACATTACGATTCATAACAGTAGCAACATTACAGTTATGAAGTAGCAACGAAAATAATTTTATGGTTGGGTCACAACATGAGGAACTGTATTTAAAGGGCCAGAAGGTTGAGAACCACTGTTCCAATGTGACAGCATTTGGAGACAGAGTCTTTAGGAAGGTAATTCAAGTTAAATGATGTCATAAGAGTGGGGCCCTAATTCAACAGAATTAGGAAAGGAAGAGATAGCAGAGGTCTCTCTCCCTCTTTCTCCATGAATACACAGAGGAAAGGCTATGCAAGGACACAGTGAGAAGCAAGGAAGAGATGTCTTATCAGAAACCAACTGTGACAGCACCTTGATCTTGGACTTCTAGCCTCCAGAACGATGAGTAATAAATGTCTGTTGTTAAGTCAACCAGCTAGTGGTATTTCTTTATTGCCAACTGAACAGACCAATACAGGACCTATTATGTACCAGGCGCTGGGTTACGTGCTAAGGGTGCAGCATTGAACACTACATGCTTAGTTCCTGTCCTCAAAGGACTTCTTTCTAGTGGAAGAAGGTTAAGTGTAATGCATGTTTTGAGAACAGAAAATAGTTATCTGTGGAGAATTTATAGAAGGAATATAGCTTACTTTGGAAGTCAGAAAAAGTCAGCACTATTTTTTTTTTTAAATCATGTATAGGTTCAAAGTTGGTGGAAGTTGGGGTTAGGGAAGGTCAGTCAAGGAAGTGGCAAAAGTCTATGTGAGGGCCTGATGACGGGAGAGGCCATGGTTAGTTTGATATCCTGGAATGAGGCCTGCAGGCACAACTCAGCCTGCAATGGAGATAAAAAGCACAGACTCATGAGGCCACATTTAGAAATGTCTGCTTGATTCTTAGAGCTTTGGAAGGATTCTAAACAAGAGAAAGGAATGAAAGTGGAGTATTATGGGGGAGCTTTAGGGGTAGGTGAGCAAGTTAGGAAGAATAAGACCCTCAGATCCTAATGATTATGACAGCCTGTAGTACTGTTTCCCAAGGTTGGATGGAGTGTATGGAAAAGGTGATTTTGTGGAGAAATAGTCATTTTTATATGCCTAGAAGGATCTATTCCTTAGGCATGATTTGCAACTGTACTTTCTGCAGCCAGCTAGGAAGAAAGTGTCTAAATAATTTCAAAGAAAGGTGGTACTTCAGGTGTTTGTGGTTTTAAGGTCATCAAATGTCACATCAACTCTACCAAAACTGACTACATATTCAAAATATAATGTGTTGAAAGACATGTATAACTGAATCATTCACTTAGAAATGTCTTTCTTTACTTGTCGGCTGCAGAAAAGGTTGGAACTGACAAATGGTGTGCTAGAGAATTTGGTTTGTTGGGGTACATCCATCCAGTAGGTGTTAGCAATTACACTCCTCTGACAGGGCTCAGACCCACACCTCTGAGCAAGCTTCACTACAACCAAAAGTGTTGATGGGAAGACAATCAGTTATGGTGAAGCCTGGGTGTTATTGCCAAGTAGTCACACACTCAGCATGAATGTCATTCCGCACTCCAGAGCAGAGCTCAAAGGAGATTATAAAAGGCTTGGGTTTGAAATAGTGGCTATAAAAAGGGGTGAGTGTGGGAAGAACAGAGGGAAAAACACATCAGGCTGCCAGACACTTGGTAGAGTTTATACAATTAGTTCCTCATTCCCCCATGTAGCTAAGCCAACCCAAGCTAAGCACTCAAAACATTCCTCTGAATGCCCTATGAGTTTCACAAGAGTGACTTTCTGGAACCAAATCAGATGTTTCTATGATTTCCTTGATTTGGTTTTCTTTTGCTTATGGACCCTATTCCCTGAGTTGCTACTTGGCCTTGCTTCATCCACCACATAACACATTGGAGAATATTTTAGACAATTCCCGTTAGATTCGAAAACCCCAAACTTGCAGAGCCATAGCATTTCCACCGATTGTTATTATGTTTTCTGATTTCTTCTGCTCTCTTTGGAATGCCCAGCTGGGCTTGAACTGAATTCTCCTCTCTGATCGGAAGCATGGAGTCTTCTATACATGCATTCCACCGAGGGCTTTCTCTGGTGATCAGTGGGAACTCTGCCCAGAGAATAAGTGCAGAGCATGTTCCTGAGGGCTACTGTAAATATAGGAGAGTAAAGGCAGGAGACAAGCTTGGCCTTTGGCTCTAGAGAACAGTAAATTACCTTGGATCATTTTAGCCCCATCTGTAATATTTGGCACACTAACGTAGGGAATGGCTAGAAAACCTGGTATCTAGGAAACTGAACATTCTTTACATACAAAAACTGAGGACATTGCTAAATAAAGAGAGAAATGGTAGATGAATTGTTTCAAGGTGGATTTGTCATTCATCAGCGTAATATTTAGACAACCTCTCTGTCTCTCATTCCTTTCTCTCACTGACCTAGTTTTAATTATGCCATGTGAAAAATGTACTTGGTCTTTACAGCCATTAATTAAGTTGCTTCTTGTAACTGCTTCTAAATTTGGGGGGTAAAAAGGCTTGGGCTGGTCTTTGATCATGCAGTGCAGAAATGTCAAAAGACCACAAGAAAAATAGATGAGGTGAAAGCCTGTCAAACAAAGGTTCAATTTAGAGAGTTTCATTTTTCATGCGTTCCTGGCTTCTTCAGTTACAACTTGATTAAGTATTTAAAATTATATTAAGATTAACACAGAACTCTTCTAACTCTCTTTTTGGGTTGCAAGGTTTCTTTTTGGTTTTCTTCATCTATGGTTATAGAACTATTATTGAGCTTATTCAGGCTGCTTGCTCTCAATTCTTGAGGCTGAAACTTCACAACTCTGGGTCATTGGTACTTTGATTCTGGAAAAAGAATTGTTTTATTTGTAAAATATGAATGAAAGTGTTTGCTCTTTCCTTAATGATGAACTTCATTTTCTTTGCTCCTTACACTTTTAGGAGATTCCTGTCTCCCACCCCAGACTCCAACATTCCTAAAATGCCTTTGTTTCAAATATGCATGGAACATTTTCTTTGAAGCAAGGCTCATAGATAGCCAGACTGGTGTATTATAAGAGTATTAAGGCTGGGCTTAAACAAAACAAAACAAAACACCAAAAATGGGAATTATAACTAATTAACTTTCTTTCTCAAACCAAAAAACTAGTAGGGCTAGTAGTCTTACTCCTAAATGCTTCATATTGACATCCTATGATAGCTTCATATACATTCAATTATTTGTCCTCACAATAATTTTAGAAGGTGGTAGGTAGGCCCTGTTATGCATATTTTACAATTAAGGAAACTAAGCATTAGAGATGTTAAAAACAAACAAACAAACACAACACACACACACACACACACACACACAATTAAAAACAAAACAAAAAGAAAACTTGCACAAGGAAGTTTTAGTGAGATTAGAGTTGGGATCCAAATCCATGCTTGCTTTCTTTGCTCTTCTCAGCCTGCCTTCCTGCCACCCAAAACCAAGCCACCGTAAGAGACCTCTCCTTGAGTCTGTGTTGGCTGGCCGTAGGAGAGAAGAGTTGTGTTTGAGACCAGGGGAGGCAGATTTGTGAATTTATATGAATTTCAAGGTCAGGTTGATGTTAGAAGAATCATCTAACCTCTTCTGTGCCTGCAGTTTATTTTATTTTTTTGTTGTTGTTTGTCTTGTTTTGTTTTATCGGTAAAATGGGGATAATGATAGTATCCACTCATAGGTCTATTGTTGGGACTGAATTATTCATGTGAACTATTTAGCAACTGGCACAAAGAAAAAAGTTTTTAGCAACTCTTATTTTCTTTCTCAGCTTCCCTCCCTTCCTTTTTTTGAACATCAATCATTCACTGAATACTTAGTAACTGTTCTGAACTGTTTTAGATATGGAGCTAGTAAGATGTGAACACAAGGGAGTCATTGAAATGACAAGATCTTAAACTCTTAAGCTTGATGGGGACAACAAATTACATAACAACAGGATACACAATATTATAAAAATATGAGAGAGAAACTAGTTGTTGAATTGAGTTTTTCCAGATAGAGAATTAGATGAGTAGAAGGAACAGCGTGTGCAAAAATATGTGGCAAGTGGCCTGATGTGGTGAAGAGTGCAGTCAGCAGTGATGGGATGTGAGGCAGAAAATAGAAAAGCAAACAATGAAGGGCCTCAGTGCCTTCTGTGGAGGTTAGTTCAATTATACAGCAAAGGTGTGTAATCCTCACTATAAGTCACTGTTCTATTCAATAGACGAGTATTAACTCACTTGATCCTCACAATAACCCTGTGACATATATACTGCCATTACTCCATTTTACAGATGGAGAAACTGAGGTGCAGCCCAAGTCACCCAGTTAGTATTGGCACAGTTGGGATTTGAACCCAGACAGTTTGGTTCTGGAGTCCTTGTTTAACTACCTTACTCAGCTGCTTTGCAAACATGGATCTAATCCTGAGAAAATGAGAATCAACTCATGGGATGTGATCTTTTTAACCTTTAGAAATATTGTTTTGGGGTCATGGCAAGTTGATTTGGATGGGGGGAGACTAAAGGCAGAGAGATTCATGAGCAGGATTTAATTACTCAGGAGGAAAATGATAAGGGCCAAGCCTGAGCCTGTCAAGGTGGGTAGAAAACTCCAGGGTGGTTTTGGAGGCAAATGGGTGGTGAGGAGGGAGAGAAGGAAAGAGAAGGTAAAGGTCACTTTCATTTCCCACTTAGGTATCTGAATAGATGGTGAAACCATTAAAGTTCAAGAATCAGTCATGTGGAAAGAGGGGGATTAGGTAAGAAAAAGCAAAATCTTCTAAATCCAGGAAATATAAAATGCATCATTAGATAAGAATAATTATATGGTTTCTCATATGCCTATTTGAACTCCCACTCAAACACCCACAGAGTTGATAGGAACGAATGAAAGAGAATGTATATTTAACACTAAAATGAAAAACAAAGGTTAACAGAAACAGAGAAATTTGTTTGGAAATGCTCTCTTACCATGAAAATGAAACCACTTGTAGCATTTCAATGTAGCGAGGAGGCCAGGATGGCCCAACAAAATGGGCAAAGGGTGGGAGGGTTGGCAAGGCTAAAGCAGGGCTGAGAGACTATAAAACCATTGCCTGCTTGCAGGGTGGCCCTCCTTACCTACAGTTATCAGCCTGTAGAACCAGCAAGAAGAAAAAGCACCCAAAGAAACTATGCACAGAAAAGCTGCTTTTATTCTCCTTCTTAATACTATCTCTCCCTGTCTTCCTGAACCTCATATTTATCCTTCACTCTCCAATTGTGCAAACATATTTTCTCCAGTTAAAATTAACCATTTGGGGCTGGTCCCTTCATTGTTACATTAGTGGGGTAGTAAGACCTTATCAGGATGCTTCTGAAACTCGGAGGAAAGAGGAATCAGGAATATCAGAGAATGGGGCATAATGACTCAAGAAGGGCTCTTGTCACAGGAATAGTGCCACAAAGCTCATTGCTTTTTGCCTTCCTACTCAGCATGCTCACCAAGCTGTCTTAGACAATCGTTAGAAAGCCTTGAAACTTTGCAGACCATTTGGACTACAGATTGGAATATAGTTACAAAGAAGTAGATTTACTGTGTCTGAATGCAAAACTAATCAACTCAGAATGACAATTTCATATGGTTAAACCCATTACAACTTTGCTTGACTTCTTTCATCTCTTGTGAGTATGTGGGATGTCATTAATGTTACCAGCTGCATGGTTTTCTCTGAATACCGACAGCAGAGGAAAAAAACCCACCCTCGACGCCATTGGCTCTCCTGTTTTCCACTCAGACAGCTATTGTACTGCCAAGGCAAATGTAAAACAGGCTCCCACAATAACAGCAATTTCCCAAATGCCCTGTTAATTTCCAGTAAACCAAAATAAAATGTGTTATTATTTATTAAGAATGTGCACTACACACGGTTTCCAGATGATAAGTATTTCAGTAAAGCACCACATGGAGAACAATTTGAGTTGACTTGCAAGCAGTATGTAACCTTAGAGTAATGGGTATAGCCCAGGGTCAGAATTGTCACTTTTATTGGGTTAATTCAATGTTCATGGTTTATAGAATATGCTATAGGACTAGTGAAAAGTTTTCTAATCCCCAGTATCAGCTGCATTATACATGTAATTTTATGTAAAAGAGAAGCGTCTCGTATGTCATTATTTATTTATAATGACATTCATGAAACAACTGTATGGCACAGTCTGATAGTATAGTCTGGGGTACAGAATATGGAGCACAGATTCGAAACACTGGGTCTCAGACAGCTCCTTTAATTATGTTAACTTTCGAAACACAATGTAGAGAAATATAATGTCACACTTGTGGGACAGAATGCCATTATTTCACAGAGAGAATACACACATTTGAAGGATCCCAGGTTTGGGGAACAATTTGAGCTCCCTTCAAGGTAGTTGAATATGTTAGGAATCTTTTTTATAACACAGGCCCGTGGGTCTCCACCTGGGTTAAGGGGAGCCTTGCTCCAACCTCTGGTTTGTGAAACCTTCCAGCTCTGAAGAGAGGATGACTGCATCGGACAAGGACTCTGTGGTCACAGGACACCATCTAGAGCTGGCCCATGCCAGACCTCCTGGGGGGGCTGCCTGCCTGGGCTTCCTTTTGTCTCCTCTGTGCTTCCAGGTCCTCACAGCTGGGTCTGTGATTTCCTGACCTGAGGCTGCCTGAGCTGGGAGGCCTGAGCCTCGGATCCTGCTCTCCCTGCTGGCCTTGCTGCTCCATGTGCTCCCAGGTCACACAGGGGCCTGGCGCCCCGGGAAGGGTCTGCACTGTGTCACTGCCTTCTGTCCCAAGGTCAAGCCCTCTTTGTTCTCACGGCTGCAGGTCTCTAAATTAGAATTCCAGTTTGGTTCTGGCTATTTGCCTTAAACTTTCTTTAAGGCTTAAAGAAAAGGATCTCACACTGCTTTTAAAGAATTAAATATATAATCCATATTCATTCACGAAAATAAGGAAGTCCCCTCCAAATTATACAAACTCCACTACCTTGTGATATAACCACCTCTAACATTTTGAGGTTTATTTTTCAAGCCTTTTTTTTCTCTGCACATATATACAAAAACATACTTTCTTACAAAAATTGAATTATATATATATATACACACATATATATGTAGTTTTACAACCTAAATATGTGTATGTGTTTTTTCTTGTATGAAAGTAAGTTATATATAAAAATATACTCCTTAATGTTATTTTTAATGTTGCTTACTATTCTAATTTACTTTAAGCTTTTAAAATTCAAGAAGAATGTATTGTTACACATTCCTTGTCTTTATTACCTCATCCTTTTTTACAGTTCCTCTGTCTAAAGCCTTATGATGGGCTGCTGTGTCCCCAACATAGTAAAGTGGGCCTCTGGATTTATAAGAATACCTGAAATGATTTTCTTTGAGCGTTCTTCTTACACCGAGGTGTCAACAGCACTGCCTAAGAGGGAGGAGCCAGACTCCTTGGAGCCTCTGGGCCCTGCACCTGGTAGCCTCTGCCCAGAAGACCCCTCCCCGCACAGGAGCCTGAGAGCCCCTCTCAGTCACTCACAGCTCAGTTCTTATTCCCCATCACTAGCGAGCTTCTCCTGGGCTGATGAGGCCATTGTAACCTCCCTTCTTTGTGCGTGTTTGACACTCATAAGTACCTCTGATTCTGTATCTGCCATTACGCCACTAGACTGAGCTCCTGCGGGTCATAACCACTTCTCTCCTGCGTATGTGCCCAAGGTTGGTTGGCATCTGGCATGAAACAGCTGCTCCATGAATGCCTATTGCAACAAAGGAGGGAAGGAAGGAAGGAGGGAAGGAAGGAAGGAAGGAAGGAAGGAAGGAAGGAAGGAAGGAAGGAAGGAAGGAAGGAAGGAAAGACTATCTTAGAGTGAAATAAGAGTATGCTTTTTATCAGGGATTCCATTTGAGCTAAGCCTTAAAAATAGGTGCCATTTGATGAATGATGACTTCTTTTATTATAGGAGCTCTTAGAAACATCCCAACAGTCCCTTAAAGCAATGCATTGTACAATTTTCAGTTTCTCCTAAATACAGGGAGATTATCTTGTTTAAGGCCATGGAGCTTGAAAAAGCAACATAGTCTGTTGGCCAGACAGCAGAGATAGAAAAAAGGGCAGCTTAGAAGAGTGGTGTGCAAGGACAAACATGGAGTGAGGATGGCTTGTATCCTGTGGGAATGACATCACAGAGTAGCTCAATTTAACTCCGATGGTGGTGGATATAGAGAATAGTAGTATTGAGGGCTGCAAAGGTAGTTCTGAGCTGAAGTATTGAGTTTATTTTTTTCACCAGACTTTAGGGAGTTGTTACATTCTTTTTAATAAGAGAGTGTTTGATCAGAACCGGAGGCAGTGTGCACGTGAGTTTAGAAGTAAAAGAGATAGGATGTGGGGAGACCAGTCAAGATCTTATTTCCAAAGCCTGAGTGAGAAGTATAAGCACCTAATGTAGTGACAGTGGGGGTGGGGAAATTGAGCAATATTTTAGATCTAGAACCTAAAGCCTATACTGACCGACTGTGTACAAAGGAGGTTGGAAGATAATTCTAGGTTTCTAGCTTGTGAAATGTGCTGTGCCTCTAACAGAAACGGGCTGAAGGATTGCAGTGGGAGAAGGTGCTCCGAGTGGGAGGGGACAGGGTGAACAACTAAATTTTGGACACAGTATGTCAGAGGGATTGTTTCAGACAGAGATATAGAGCAGGTAGTGGGGGAGAGTCGGTCAGAGAAATTAAGACAGACTAGACAAGCGTTCTGAGAAAAAGGTCGACATGCCAGTGAAGTGGCAGAAAATGCCAGCTTCTCCTGACCTTGGACATGGGAAGGTAGATTGGGAAGATTGGCAGAAAACTAGGGTCACCAAGGAACAACACAAATCCTGTAAGACCAGCAATGAAGCAGGAAAAGGCAAAAGATGAACGGGGGTGATTTAATGGAATCTTGCATGTGACCGTCGAAGAAATGAGAGCTACTATTTCATAAATATGAGGTTCATAGATGTTTTCACATTATAAGAAGTATTTGTCTTTTAATAAGGCTAGAGACTCTTGTGTACCCTAAATTCTCTATCCAAGGAATGATTTTCCAAAGGCAGAATTTCAGGTATATAACATGCTGTTGGGAAAGGTTATTTGGAGTCCAGGGACCTTGTTAGCACACATAATGCTAGTTAACATTTACCGAGCTCGTGTTAAATGAATTATTTCATTTCATCTGATAAAATAGCCCAATGAGGTAAATATTATCAGTTGTTCCATTTTAGAGTTGAGGAAACAGAGGCAAAGAGAGTTTAAATAACTTGCCTAAAGTCACACAGGTAGTAAACGCTAGCTGTTCTAAACAGCCTGGCCCCACCGCCCATGTGCTTCCCTCCTACTCTGGGCCTCTTGTCATCCTAATAGCACAGAGTCCTTCCTGCCTCAGAGTTGGTGTCACTCAGACATGGTTTCCCACAGACAGATATTCTCTTGTCCACCAAGGGAGGTGAGCAGGCAAACGCTCTTTGGTCCTTCCTCCGGGATATCGCTGGGAGTCAGGCTACACCCACACCCAGGTCCTCGCCCCCCCTTCCCCTCTTTATCTACCGTCCCTCTCGGGGTGGTGAGGAGGTAGGGCAGTGAGAATTCTAATCTCGCGTAAGTGTTGTGTGTGTGTGTGTGTGTGTGTGTGTGTGTGTTGGCTTTGCTTCTGAGTGGTATGAAAACACAGAAAGAATGGATATGGTATTCACCAAAATATATTTTACTTCAGGTGTAGCTCTCAGAAGTGATGCTTATTTTACACAAACACTGATAACCTCTTACCTGCATGCAGAACACATGTAGTTAAAGAACCATCTTTCTCTTGAACTGTGTCTCAATGAAAGGAAGGAACCGGCAGCTTCAATGTGTAGTTGAAACGTATGCATCAACGTACAACTGGAGGCCAACTTACAGTTTTCTGACATCCTCTATTTCAAGTAAACAGCACTCTGCCATGTGACTGTCCCATTTCCAAGTGGCAAGAATCTGTGGACACCCCCTACAGGTAACTGACAGGTCATGTGGCTGGTGGATGAAAGGCACAGGAAACCTCCTTAGTCGCAGGAGGAGGTGGTGGGGGTGCTTTCATCTCCCCCTGTCACACGCCTACTTTGTTGGAATGCTGAGCATGCTCTCACCTGCCTGCCCCAGAACACAATTGCATTCCAGAGGCTCCACTTTAATGCAGCCAGGTGGCTTCTCTCTTCTTCAGCATGTACTTGGTGCTCTTCTGGAAATTAAACGGTGACCTTTCACTTATCTTCAGGTCTAACGCTGGAGCTGGCTGTGATCCTGCCCCAAAGCTTGTCTCTTGATTCATCTAACCAGCAATCGGGGGCTCATCAATAGTGCGAAGGAGGCCTTTGCTCTTCTGTACTTGTCATCAAAGCCAAAGGAGCTCACTTTCCTCGGGGCAACATCTGGCTAGAATTTATATGGCGGGCATGGAAATATTATTTTCTAGATGTTATGATTTCTTTGCTTTGGCATTGCAGAAAAATGGCATGCCGCCACCACCAGAAACTAATTAGGTCATTTTCCTCATGTCAAGAATCTTCTTGCCAATAACGATTTCCTGTCATTCCTTCCCTGTTTCTGAAGGGGCGGCTGCTCTGTTGGCAGCTTACTTCAAGAAAGAAAGCAAATCAACTGGGCAGCTCTTGAGATAGAGAGCTCCTATGCTAGAGGAAATGACTTCTTTAGGATTCACTGCTACACTGACAGTTATGGTCTGTACTTGCTCCATCTCCTAGCTTACCAACAGCTCCTTCCATAAGCCTCTGCAACCACTCTGCTCCCCAACCACGACTGAGATGCCACTTTGGGTCAGTTGCTATTTTCATTGTCTTTCTCCTCTTTCCCTTATTATTAATGGCTTTCTCCTTCCCAGTGTTCTCTCCTCTTTTGCTTTCTAGGTCAATGAACTTCTTTGAGCCCTTTGCCTTTTCTCTTTAGTTTTACCTAGTAACTTCTCTGTTTCCTCTTGTTCCGTTGGCCTCCTATGATGGGCTGTGTAGACCTTCTAGCATTCTGTCCTTGGGACCTTCCATGTCTACTCACACTGAGAGGTGACCCGTACTGATGGCTTTAAAGCAACTCATTGATACTTAACCCTGTGTCAGTGGTTTTGAAAAACATTAAAGCTATACAAACTCATGGTTTTAAAAAGTAAAATATTTCCACAAGGCTTGATAAAATTAGTTCCTTGACAGAAATCCCCTGCATTCTGCCTTTTTCTATTTATGGCAGCAATATTCAATTCTTGTAACTGATTTTTTTCCTCCCGGGGGGGTAGGGTGGAGAAGGGCACTTATCTCTATGTCTTTAAAAATGATGCTCATATTGCTATTTCTTGCTTTCTATTCTTTTAAAGGAAGGTCTTATATATTGATTTGTAGCTTCCTTTCACACATACCACATTCTACACTCTTTTCTTCCTAGTCTTCCAAAGTCATCATTTTATAACTTGGGGGGGGGGTATATGAAAAATCAGTTTGCCCATTAAAATGTTACACAGTGGAGATATATAATATCTTATGTTTATTTTGAGAGGCAGCAGGGAGTGAGACAGCCTAAAGTCCAACTGCCTGGATTCAAATCCCAGGGAAGGTACTTAATTCATGGTGCGCTTGAATATCTGAGCTTCAATTTCTTCAACTGTAGAATGAGGTTATAATAGTACCTATACATTGTTTTTGTGATTAATAGTTAGTAATTTAATAAATAGAAAAAGAGTCATAGTAATGTATCTCATATAATAAGTATTAAAGAAATGCTAAGAATTTTTGTCTTATTATTATCTTTGTGCAAATTTAAATTTTTCCTGGGATTAATAACAACAATAACAGCAACCATAACCATAACTTCTATTTGTATTTGCATAGTTTTCCATGTACTTATGGCTAATTTATCCCTAATCTCTCTCCAGTAAATCTATTCTCAATTATATTCAAAGGCATTTGGTAATATAGTCATCCATCCCATGTTTATGAAGTCTCCCCCAGAGTCTTTGCATCTGTTCTCATTTGTGCTGGGAAAACTTCAGGCTGTGGCAGAGTTGTCATCTCTCTCTTTCTCTTTCCCATCATGCGAGGAATCCTTTTACTTACGTTTTGTGTTTGATCACTTGTCTCCTAGATCCTCCCCCCCCCCCTTAGGTGGTTTATCTCCTCATTTTAGCAGAATATATCTTCTTGAGAAAAGATGAAAGTGAAATTCTCTTGGAGACCTGCATGTCTGAAAAGGTCCCTATTTTATCTTCACACTTCTGGCTAGCTGAAGAATTCTAGAATTCTCAGAATTTTGAAGACATAATTTCACTGTCCTTAGCTTCCATGTTGCTGCTGAAAAGTTCTATAGAGTTGTAATTTTGATCCTTTGTATGTACCGAGTTCTTTTTCTCTAGAAGCATTTAGAACCTTCCTATCATTCCCAGTGTTCTGGAATTTCATTTTAATGTGATTTCACGTAGATCAGCATCCATCTATTATGTAGAGTACCTGATGGGGCTTTCATTTGGGAAATTATCTTGAATTATTTCTCTGATAATTTTTTCTCCATTTTCATTGTTTCTTACTGAAATTTCTATTATTTGGATGTGGAATGGTCCTCATAATTTAATACCTTTATCTCCCACTTTTCTTTCTTTCCTTTTTTTTTTTTTGGTCCTTTTGCTCAACTCTCTGTAAGCATCAGTGAAATTGTATCTGAATCATTCTACAGAGGTTTTTATTTCTACTATTTTATTGCTGATTTACAAGTTTTTAAAAATAGATCTCCAAATGTCCTTTTCCCTCCAGTAAAGTGCCTTGTTTTCTTTTTATTAAAACAATGTCTTTTTCTTTGAAGATCTAAATAATAATTATATTAAATTTTTTCCTATCTCTCCAAGTTTTAAAAATTTGCATTTGCTGTGACATCTATCTTTTATTTTGGAGGATTTCTTAAAGGCTTACTGACCCTTAGATAATGACTTTTGTTTAAGAGGGAGACAGTGAGGATTCCATAGGAGAGTCTATGTCTGTGGGTGGCACTTTGCCAAGGACTGATTTAAGCTGGGCCACTAAGTTAGACAGGTGCGGAGGTCACCATCTGTAGGTCTTTTGTCTGGGCTGGTCAAATTCCCCAGAGAAGGATTGCATTTTCTACCTGTGGAGGATAGTCCCTCTTTCTAGATAGAGGAAGGAGTCTATGTAAACACTTAATTTTAAAACTTGCATTCATTCATCTGCTTTAAGTCCTGCACCTGCCCCTCAACTCTTCCTGGTGTCTTCTAGGCCAGAGAATTTTTGCTTTACCCTAGTCAGAGAAATTTCAGCCCTCTGTTGAGTGAGGGAAGAACAGTCACCCAGTTGGGGTGAGGGCAGGGAGGGTTTCTGAACAGCTAATTTTTTTCTTAAATAGATATGTTTTTAATTTTACCTCCTACATTCACAAAATCGGATACTAAGAGTTCTTGAGTTTTTTAGAACTTCCATGATATAGATTAGGCTGCTTATCAGCCTTTCCTAGGGTTAGAAGTCAGTTTTCTTGGCTCTGCTAGGTCAATTGCTACTCATACATCTGCTTTGTAGCTTCCAATGTTTTGTTGCATTTTCTTTAATTTGGATTTATGTCTTTAAAATTCATTACTATCATTCTGGTGGGACATTAGCGGGGCACAGAGAGCATTATGTGGGTAATATTAAAGAAGATAGACCTTTAACACATATCAATATATCAGCAAAAATTATAGAAAAAAACTATAGAGAAAAAATAATAAAGTAATTTAAGAGAACAGTAAAGAGGGACCTAATTTGGATTGGTGTTTTATGACATGGCTCTCTGAGAAGGTAATATTTCAGCCAAGTCCCAAAGACAAGCGGGAGCTAGTGAGACAAAGGATATAGGGAAAAAGCATTCCATGCTGATGAACAGCCTGAGGTGATAGAATCGTCAAAACTCTGGCTGAAAGTGAAAGAGTCTAAGTTTAAGCTAAAAACAGGAGCTGAATAGTATGTGTAACTGGGAAGTCTAAGATGTGGAGCTAGTAAGGCTTGGCTGGATCCAGGGATTGACATGAGGCATCAGGTTCCTGCCTCTCCATCTATAGTCTGCTTTTTTTCTATTTGGCCTCATTCTCACAGAGACTTCCTTCATTTAGTGGCAAGTTGGCTACTAGCAATCACAAGGCTACATCCTCCTCACAGCCCCTGTCCCAGAGAGAAAGAGAGAGGCTTTCCTATATCTATTTTAAGTAGCATCCATATAGGACATCCCACATCACTTGGAATAATAGAGTTCTATGTTTGGACAGAGATGAATCCAATTCTACAGGCAGAAAATAATCTTAATCATGCAAAACACTGAAAGATATTTACTATCAAAAGAATTGCGAGTCATACAAATATAGAGATTTAAAGCAGAATCTTGTAGGCAATGCTAAGCATTTGGAATTTATACTAACTGCAATGAGAAACTATTGCTGGATTTTAATCAAGGGGTAACATAAGTGCTGTTAATTACAGTCAATTCAACCCACACTTCCACACCAAATTCCCTTTCCAGTTCCTTTACCTGTGTCAGAGGCACTACAATTTCCCTCCTGCCTTAGCTTTACATTTCGAGTCATCTTTGAGGTCTCGCTCAAATTTATCACCATAAAATTAGTCACTAAGCCCAATGGGTCCCTCTTTTCTGAAGTCTCTTGGATTTATCCTTGCCATTGTGGCATGCCATTGTGGGCTCTTATCAACTTAGACTTGGTTTTTGTGATAATCTTCTAACAGGCTTCTCCTCTATTTCTCTCTGCTTCTAAGTCAATGCACTTAGCACTGTCAGGTTGTTCTATTGAAACTGCCACTGCCTTTATGTCACTCCTCTACACAGGGGCCCAGAATGTCTCTCTATCACTTAATGAATCAAGCCCAAATGCCTCAGCCCAACATTCAGAGGCTTCCATCATCTGACCCTGCTCCACCTACTGAGCCTTGTCTTCCAGTTACCCCTCCACCATAATAAGACTACATGGGCCCTGCTCCCACTCCTCCCCTCCAGGAGTGGAGGAAAGATGGATCGCTATCAAATCACTGTGCAGACTGAAGAGAATGGAAGCCAGGGTAGGAGAAAGAAAGGAGGATGTGAGTGATTCTACTGTGTAACAGCTCCATTAGGTGAGGAAGGGCTGTGGCTATAACTGCGTGGCAGCCCTGAACTTGGTGGTGTGGTCAGGCTAGCCTTTCTGAGCAGCGTGTGCAGATGACAGGGCCAAGGAGAACTCTCAGTGTGCATTTTTAAGGCGAGGCTTTGGCTGGGAGGAGGACATTTGCTCAGGCAAGCCTTTCCAGGTTGTAATACCCACTCCCTCTGACAAAATGTGTGGGCCTGGCTCACAGGTTTCTGGGCACTTGCCCAGACTCTTCAGGGTCAATTGGTGCCGCAGAGAAATGATGGATTATCCAGAGAGGTGTGAATAGTGTCAGGAAACATGACCAACCCTGGTGGGATCTCATTACTAAAGTTTGCTCAAGTAGCTTTTTGCTGGGGGCTTGGGGTGGTATTTGGAATCTGCAGAAATAAAGTGCTACTTATTACAATGGAACGGGATCTGGCAACTTTTAAACACTGACTAAAATTCTGAGGGAAATTGGGTACAAGATTTGTACCTAAAGCCTAAGAGAAAACAAAAGAAAAGTTTAAAAAGTCAGCACAGAATCACTATTATCTCCACTGGGGATTGATTTGGTTAACTGCTTATCAGTTATCAATGATCAGACAACCTGCTTAGATATAACTGGATCAAATTTTACAATAATGTCTATAAGACTTGAACTAAAATGTGAAACAAGGAGTTTTTCAAAACAAGGAATCTATGCTAGATTTTAAGGAGTGGAGAAGTTTTACTCCCCCAAGAGAACATGTGAAAAGAACATTTAAAAGGCCACAGCAATTCTGCGGTAGGAGAAAGAATGATGGTTCTCCAAAGAGGTACACACCCTACTTGCTGGAACCTCTGAATATGTTGGTTCACAAGGTAAAAAGAATGTTAGAGATGTGATTGAGGCTACTGACTTTCAGATGGGGAAATTAGCCTACATTACCCAGGTAGGCCCAAACTAATCCCTTAAGTCTCTAAAATCAGAAAATATTGCCTGGCCAGAGTGGCTCAGTGGTTGAGCATTGACCTATGAACCAGGAGGTCAGGGTTTGATTCCCCAATAAGGCACATGCCTGGGTTGTGGGCGTGATCCCCAGTGGAGGGTGTGCAAGAGGCAGCCAATCAATGATTCTCTCCCATCATTGATGTTTCTATCTCTCTCCCCTTCTCTCTTCCTCTCTGAAATAAATAAAAATATATTTTAAGAAAGCAAAACAAAAATCTGGGGTTTCAAACTGGGGTTGGTCAGCAGGAAGTGTGAGCATGGAAAAGGAGTTAGGGAGATGCAGTGTTGACTGGCTGTGAAGATGGATGATGGGGGTGGTCATTAACTAAGGGGGATGGGAGGCCTCTGCAAGGTGAAAAATGCAGAGAAGCAGATACTCACCTAGAACCTCCAGAAACACAGCCCTGATGGCATCTTGATTTTAGCCCAGTGAGACCAGTATTGGACTTCTGACCTACAAACCGTAAGAAGAAATTTGTGCTCTTTGAAACTATTAAGTTTGTGGTAATTTGCTGTGGCAACCATAGAAAAGTAGTGCAAATTATTTCATAAATATATTTAGAATGAATGAAACTAGTCTAAGAATTTATATTAAAACTTGAGGCCTGGTGCATGAAAATTTGTGCACTGGAGGGGGGGGGTCCCTCAGCCCAGCCTGCTGCCTCCACGGCAGCACTAAGGATGTCCAACTAAGGGCTTAGGCCCACTCCCTGGGGCTCCTGGGCTGCCAGAGGGATGTCTGACCGCCAGCTTAGGCCCAGGGGGTTGGCGGCTCCTGCCACCACAACTACGCTGGCCAGCCATGAGCTGGCTTCTGGCTGAGTGGCGCTCCTCCTGTGGAAGTGCCCTGGCCATCAGGGGGCAGCTCCTGCATTGAGCATCTGCCCCCTGGTGGTCAGTGTGTGTTATAGTTACTGTTCCCAGTTGTTCTGCCCTTAGGGTCAATTTGCATATTACCCTTTTATTATATAGGATCATGTAAACAGGCTCCTTTTGCCTGGGAGTGGACATACATATGCCTTTCAGAAGTGATTCACTTTTAAACGAAGTTTTATTGAGCACTTACTAAGTACTGGGCACTTTTCTTTGTTCTTGTATTAAATCTTCACAATAACTATGATCATGTCTATTAGTTGTTGCTGTTATCTTTCCAGAGTAAAGGAAGAAGCTGTTTTGAACCTGAGAAGCTGTGGGACTCTGTTTAATCACTACAATTGTGACTCCCACATTTAGCTGAACATCAAAATCATTTGTGGAGTGTTTACAAGCCCCAATACCCAGATCACATCTCCTGTCAATTGAACTTGAATGTTCCAGTTTGAAGCCACACTTACATATTTTTAAAGATCTACTGTGATTCCAACATGCAGTAAAAGTTTGGGAACCACTGCATGTGGTGCAGTCTCTCAAACTACATGATAAATGTGGTTATTTATTCCACCTAATAGAAAGAATTGAAGCTCAGTTTGCTTAAAAGTACCATCTAGATTACCTCTAACACTACATTGGTGGTTTTGTCATCGTTGGTATAGCAACTGTTATTTGGATAAAAGAACAGTTGTTAGTTAATCCAAAGACTACAATAAAATTGATTTTGCATATAGACACAGTTTGGATTGTCAGTCAAAATAAGGGAGGGCCAGCAGTAGAGAAACCTTTCCCAAAATCAGACAAGGAGGAGGGAGAAACACAGATCTTTATCAGGTCTCTGCCCCCCATTAGATGGGCACTGTTGCTGAGAGCCTGTGTGCCCTCTATTTCACTGAACCTTGGCTTCTTTTGCAGTACTTACTGGATAGCTTCTCCGGGGGGGCCAATCTCACCAGCGAGGCTGTGTTCCCCTTCTGGGCCGACAACTGACCGAAAGTTTGGGCACCATAGAATTTTGGCTGCAATCTTCTGGCTGCCACGGAGGCAGATGACTCCTTTTTTCTTCTAAATAGCATTTTCATAAGTACAATACCCAACCTTCCCCGAGGCAGGACAGGCACTCTGTTTCTTAATCTGCTGCAGAACTTCTTAACTTTTTCAATTAGTTTTGCAAAGAGAAATTGGTTCAGCGGGTTTCAACTGGAAACAGGTGTTGATGGTAGTGTCCAAATCTTCGATTGAGGTTCTTCTCTCCCCTTTGCCAGCCTTTCCATGGGAGTAATGAGCAGGCCTGTGTTGGACGTAGCAGATGCACATCCCCACATGGGCCGGAGCTCTTGGTTCAAATTACTCAGATGAAAGTCATAAATTAAAATGCACTTTTGTCTTACTGGCAATAATCGCAGATCCCGGTACATCATCTTTTTGTATACGCTAAGCCATAAACTTGCTTTAGCCAGGATTACCTCAAAATTCCTAGCTGAACACAGGCAGTCCTTTTGGCCAGAGTTCTCCCAACTGGCTACAGGCTCTCTGCACCAGTTGCCAACATTCTATTCCAACTTGTGCTGTGTAGATGTGGAAGTAAATTTGCTAAATCAGAAGAATGAAGGAAGTAACTTTACAAATTCTGCATGATGATCATTATTGGTTTTCTCTGGATTTACTCATTATTATTACCAGTTATAATTTCATTTTGCTTTTTTTTTTGTCCTTATTTACTTTCTGAGTTTTTAAATTGATCAAGACAGGAATTTGGATTTAAGAGAGATTACTCTAAATGAGATTACAGCCTAAATTTAGTGGAGAGTTTCTTGTTAATCTAATGGGTTCATATAACATAAACAGGTAGAAATACCCTCCAAAAAGTCATGTTGAGGTAATTGCATAAAACTCACTTTTCCCATCACACACATTTTCCTAGAATAAGAACTCCAGGCTTTTTGAGGTTTAAAGATGGCTGAAAATTCTGTAAAAACCACCGAGAATCGAAATCTTTCTCAAGTAATAAACTCTGTAATCCCCCACAAAACTTAAACTAGAGAAAATCAGCACTGTTTTCTGAGAATTCCCTTCCTCTACATTTTCCTTGTGGTTAATATAAAATTTCCCTTTTCTCAAAACTAATTTATATTTTATACAGTTGTTAGGTGCTATTCTATGCTTTACATTTTTCAAGAAGTTATATGATTTTCCTCTTCCTTAGAGATAATTTTGACACAGTTTACAGACACACAAATTTATCAGCCAATATCAGTAAATGACCAACACCCTAAAAAAATGATTGAAAATTAAATTTGGTTATGGTATATTGGTACCTGCAATGTGTTGGCTAATTATCCATGTTTATAAATAGGAGGTAAGAGCTTAATTTTGTGTCCTGTTTATATCATAATTAAGGAGGAATTTTGAGAAAGTTCTGTAATTTAATGGTTTAACTGTCTTTTATTGCTATATGTAAATTGACTAACAGCAGTAAAGGTTAAAAACAATCTAACGCAATACAATTTATTTGGAACACAATTTGAATTTCAAATTATGTTGAATGCTTTTGTACATATTACAGGTCTCTTTTTTAAAGCTTATCACACATAATTGACTTATTTGAGGAAACTGGAATTTGGGGAAAACAGAAAAGTAGAAGTAGAGTGGTTCTTTTGGAAATTTGACCAAATTTGTTCTTTAAAAGTGCGTCATTTACTTTCAAATGGTCCTTTCCTTCCATTATTTTGAGCTTTATCAGTATGTTCCTGTGTTATATATTTAGATGATTTCTCAATAAGATAATTTTTCCCCCAACTGCATTGTATTACTTGGCCTCAAACATTTCCTCTGTCTTTTGTATGATTAGGCCTCCAGGTACTAAGACACAATGTGCATGTTTGTTAGGCCACTTCTTCCCGTCAAAATGATTCACTAACAGACATCCTTCGATTCTGCCCTTGGTCCTGTCTTCAGGACCATCATATCCTTCCACCTGAAATAATGTTCAGTGGAAGAAAAAAGAAAATTCTGTTTTCTTGGATCCTATCTGATTTTAAAGTGTTACAGTTAAGATATAAATATGAAGGCCAGATAAGGAAGGAAAATGGAAAAAGTTCTTTTGAGGGGCAGAATTAGAAGGCTCGGATGAGATTTCAAGGTGGGGGTGTTAGAAATAAGCCGGAGGGTGTAATCAGCATTCTCTTGGACTGCAGTCAGCAATTGGGAGGGGATTACTTGAAAGCAAACTCATTCATGAAATTTATAAATCTTACAAGGAGAGCACTCAAAGTATATTGTGCGTACAACAAGGCACTTTGATCTTATGGATTTTATTTTTCAAAGAGTTCAATTTCGTACGCACAGGAGGACTTCAAACAGAATTGAGAAGATGTGGAGACAAAGTTGCTTTTAGGTTAAAAAGGAATCTATAAATCTACCATAATAAAATTATTACAAAATTTAGCAGCACATTATTATTAATGATCCATTGGGGAAATTCTTGTTTATTCTTGTTTAAACGCTTGCCTTCTTAGGGTGACTCCTTTTCTGACCTCCCCAAAACTTCCACTCTCAGGTAGTGTGATTAAAGGAATAGGTGTCACGCATTTATTTCTGAATTTATCCTTACTGTGTGCCAGACTTAAAGATGTAAAGGTGGACCAAACAGTAATGAAACTGAAAGGCTGCTGAAGAGGACACACAGTAAACAAATAATTATAATATTGTAATACATTTCTAGATGGACACTAGGAGGCTGGAATAAGAAGGGGCTTGCTCATTTTTGTTGGTTCCTGTTCCTGTTCAGATAAATCCAGCTTCTTGAGGGTAGATACAATGCTGCACTTTTCCTATGTAATAGAACAAAAGTCAACTCAAGTATAGGGTGTTAAAGCTAACTGTAAGAAATGCAGTGTTGGAGAAATATAGTTAAGTTTTCTTTCTGACTGACTGTATTATTAATTTCCCATCTTCTGTTTCCTGATTGTAGTTTTTCACGTGGTGTTATAGTTTTCTCCGCCATCTCCCTGTTTCTTTGCCCCCTCTAGTCACTGTCGGGGTTGATCTTGGTGATAGACACAGGGCTGTGTTTTACAGATTATAGAATTATAGATTTGTTCTTTTGTTGATTTATGTTGCAGACCTTGTATGTCCCACCTATCCCCTACTTATAATTGAGCTGGGTGTGATTTCCAGAAAAATAGCTGACAAACCGGTCCACATCAAGGTATAAAGTGAAATGTCAACATTAACATAAGGGTTTGGACTTCCACCAGCCTTTCCTGGATGGACAATTGCTCAACCTGTTCTTATGTCGTGCGACTGCTACGTCATCTGACAGTTATTACCCTATTCATGCTGCTATGTAGCCATGCTGCCTCGGTTGCGATTTGGCAAGATGACAAAAACCCACAAAGCAGCCACGTGATTTTATCTTTTTGTTATTGGGGGCAGTGACTAAAGACACGTAGTTCCAAATGAGCACTCGATGGAAATGTTATATAGTGTCAGAAAACTGACTTTTCTCTATGAAGAGAGATCTCCACAGAGCTTACTTGTCCTTTGTGAGGAAGAGTTAAATATCTCATGTCTCGGAAGAGATGTGACCCCATTGCAGGTATATCTGTTAAGTCAATGTTCAACAGGAAACTGGGGGTGGGGGCAGTGAGTGTGATTTGCCCTAACTACAGGGAACTTAAAATCAATCATAAAACTCACTAAAAACGGTTGGTTTTCATTATAACCAGGTGCTGGCATTTCTAGACAATGTCAGGAACAAAAGACGTCTTTCTCAAAAAAACGTTTGTTGGTCTGCTTTCTAAATAATCGTAATGGTGAATCTTAGTAATATACATGTAGCTTCAAATTAGCACCTTTTATTGCTTGCCCTTTAATAAACATTGTTTTCTATTTGGATGTTAACTTGGAAAACTCCTAGCTCTACCATTTGTTCCTCAACACATAAGGACTCAGCTGAAGTGCTTGTTTTCAGGAGTTTGTTGAGGATTCAAAATGTTTCAGCACTATTTGAGTCTTCAACTCTTGTGACACAACTCCTGTGTCTTAAGCAGTAGAGTTGAAATAAACCATAATAAAGTATAAAAATAAAGAAATAAGTACCTTCAATTCTTTGTGACCATTCAGAGTTTTAAATCTGTGTTTAAAATGTAAAACACAAAGTTCAAAGTATTCATTGGAAGTGTATATTGTAGTTCAGAAGTAAAAATCTTTTACTGCATTTGAATAGCATGCTTAAAAATTCATTTAATTTTTTAACAAAAATTGTCAGTTGTTTTAAACCTAAAGACCAAATAAAAAATATACAGTGCTACATCAGGAATACCATTTGGTACTTAACCTAAATTGTACTTTTTGCAGATATTTCAGTTTTATTAAATTCTATTTACTAGTTATTGGACAATTACCTCTATATGATTTTTGAACTAGATTTTCAATAAAAGAAAACCTATCTCTGCAAATCTTTTCTTTCTATTATTATTTTCGTGCATCTCTTGGTTATTCCCATAAGTAATTCTGTCACAGAGGGCAAGAGGTGTTAAAAATGATCTCCTGTTGGGGGAGGTTTGTCACCAGTGGAGCATTTCCATTCATAAAATGGAAGTGCATGTTTTCATCATTATGGAGCGTGCTCCCATGGAAAAACTTAGAGTCACTTCACATTTGCAGTGAAAAGATGATCTTGAAAAGCAAAACACTTGTATTTGGGAAACTGGATGGTGGAGATTCATTGGCAGCGTGGATTTTTAGTTTGTTGGTGGCATGTGGCTATGAGTTTTTTGTCTTCAACATACACTCAGAGGCTGAAGGCTAAAATGCAGACAAGCTTCAGAATCATAGAGATTTTTGTTTGATTTTAAGCCCTATCTCTTCCAAGCTGTGTAGGTTTTTTTTTTTTTTTAAGAAAACTTGTCAAGGCAAATTTTTTTAAGTTACAAAAATATGTGCATGTCAAAAATACACATATAGTTCCATACTGTGTATACTATATGTACATATTCTACGTATATGCACATACTGTTATATAGTCCATATAAGAATAATTCCAGCCATTTAAATGTTATACAGAGTAACTTACACTTTTTAAAATATGAACTTATTCTGATTTTGGATTGGCTTTTTAAAAGGTACAGCTTTAGCAGCAACAGTCAGAATATCCAAGTTGTGTAGTCTCAATTCACTTAATTTTTTAAGCCTCAGTATCCTCACCCATCAACATGTAAAAAAATACCTATATTTCGTGAGAGTTGTGTCATATAAGTGGAAGTACTTAGCTGATGCCCAACCCAATACATAGGATGTGCCCAGTGAATGTGAGTTTCCTTCCCTCTATTCTTTTAAATACTCAATTCAGTTATTACTTCTTTCTTTGCATATTTTTTACTAATTGGACCTTTTTCATGTATTCTGTACTGATTTCCAAGAATTAAGGTGATCCACTGAACATTTGCTAATAAGTTGTGGCATGTACTTTGGTTTCTTGATGTCTTTGTTGAAGTTTCCACAAATTATGTATTGCTTGATTCAGAGATAAGATAAATGATAAGCATCAATTTTTACTTTATTAAACCTGTATCTATCATTCAATAATAAATGGGATCTTTCAGCCCCTCAAATGGAGACCCGGAGAAGGTGTGGAGAGTGTGCAGTGTAAGGGTGGATAGTGAATGAGGATTACACAAAAGTTGATCCACTGTAACAATTTTATAGCATTCTCTTCCCAGGGAAGATTTGTATTGGTGGCCCCAAAGCAGAGAGCTCTGTATCCCATTACTAGCCAATGAGTCATTCAGTCCCCCACAGATCCAAATAAAGTTTTACAGAATACCCTATGGCAGGCCTTTCAAAATATATGAATGCCATAAAAATATAACATTTATTTTACCATATGAACTGACTCTGTCCCTTTTTCACCATTTGGGATAGCAATCTCACCATGTGTTTTTGGCTGTTAGGTTATCATCAGATATATTGGAGTTCTCTGAGCTTTTCCATTCTTAGTCCCCATGGTATTTTCAGGAGTTTTATAACTTGGTTGTAAAAATTCACTCTAAACTGAAAGTTGGCAAACAATATATTAATCTGGGAAGTTAATTTCTTTTATAAAGTCCAGGATCTGTTTAGCCCCTCTTTTGAATTTTCAGAGACCTTAGAAAAATAAGGTGAGCAATTAAAGTTTTTGTGTTTTAAAAAATGTAATTGCATTTTTTTTCCAAAATCCCCTCAACCCTATTTTTACAGGTGAATAGCTTATATTTTGGACTGAGTTCTGATATATTTTGAAAGAGATTTTTTAAAATGTTTTGGCACAGTGAACTAGAGTAATTAAAAAAGGAACTAGACTGAGCTTACCCGTTACATCACTGGAATAATAAAGCATGTTTAGAGAGTGAAGCCTGTCCGAATGTACAGAAAGGCCCAAGATGTTAATGTGACTGGATGTTTGCAAACCTACAAATAAATCAGTCAGAAGTATCACTTAAAATATACGATGAGCCCTCAGTCTTACAAGAGTTACTAAATGGGGTTGAAACTTGTACTTGGAGTTGAATAATTGGATTTTTGGAATGACTTGGCCATCAGGCAGTGACAGCAAATCTGAATTCGACTTGCACATCCTTTCCGCGCCAGAAATGCTGTCACCACCCTCTCCCTCTTCCTGGGAGCAAGCGTCGGGCTGAGCTGCCCCTGCAAGTTGATTGACTAGATGGAACCTATACCAACTGCCATCTCACCACGGACTAGGCCCAGGGACTAAGGAAGCTCAACACATTCCGAGGACAAAACAACGACATTTAAAATGAGGCTTTTCCAACTTTAAAATACTTTCAGTTGTAATTTACAGAAGGAATGCGGAGGAGAATTAAACCGTGGCTTCTGGAGTTGGACAGACCTGATGGTTATTGGCTGTGTGGCCCTGGGGGAGCTACTTAATCTGTGCAAGTCTCACACTCCTTATTCCGGAAAGTAGGAATAATAATAGTACATACTTGTTTGGGTCATGGAAAGGCTTACAATAAGAAACTATATGTAATGCAATTAGCAGAATGAGTAACAAGCAGTAATTAATCAATATTAGTTTTTGTTATTGTTCACTTTTCTGGTTAGCTTTATGAAATAGATTTCATTATTATTGTCATGATCATTTTACTGATGAGAACTATTTAGGTTCAAAATGGGCTTTAACCTGTGCAAGATTACACAGCTAGTAAGTATGCTTAGCTTGGTTTGAAATCTAGGTTTCCTAACAATAAACCTGATACATTTTTTCTTGATATCTGAGTGCATATTTGAGTACATACTAGATAATGCGTTGTTTCATCAAGAACACAAACATAAAAATTAATATTTTAAATTTTAAAAAAGTTAATTTATAATAGTTTGATTAAACATATTTAATGCACAGGTATCAACTTGTTTAATGGATAGAGTTTCAGAGCCCCTGCATATGGCCATACCACCCTGAATGTGCCCAATCTTGTCAGAGTCAACTGAAGTTCTTTTTATTTTATTTTATTCAAGTATATTAACCATGTACTCAAATTGCATTGTAATGCATCCAATGTATCAGTTATAGCTTATTATATCAAGAACACCTGTAGGTCTCAGTGGACAACATGGTTTAGAATGAAGTAGCCATACTAGTTTAATAGCTTATTGATTTCTATATCCTTGGAATTCAGCTGTATATTGTAGGTGTTGTTCCTGCACACAATAACCACGAGGGCTCTTATATACAGCTGGTTACATGTACACATTTGTGTGAGGCAAAAACTTGAGGAGGAAAAATTAGGGAAGGTTTTAATTTTATCTGACGCTAATCTGGATTTATGTAAAACAATGGAGGAACGGGGCTAGGTTCGTCAGATTAGTAATAGATACGCTGGATGTAGTTTTACACCTAGATCACCCTTCAAGACTGTGCGCTCATTCCCCTAGGTGCCATTGCCTCTCCCTGGCAACTGAGAACTTTTCCACCTCCAATGGCTCTGGACTGAAAGGAGCTGCTTTGCCCAAGTGGTTTCCCCCTTCCTGAAGTGGCCTCTGTCTATGACTGGCTAGTATGAGTCTTAAAAGGCCTGGCTCTTTTGCCCCAATTTGAGATAGCTTTGACATCCATTCAGCTCAGAGCTCCTGTAGGATTGGCTGAGGCCCCTGGTGCAAAAGTATCACAATTCAGCTCCTCCTTCTGCTCAGCCAATCCCGCTTCCATCACTTCCTTACAAGTGTTCTACAGAGTCCTTCCAATAAACTTCCTGCATGCAGATTTCCCTCTGAGAGCCTGTTTCCTGGGAATTTCAACCTAAAATTGGAGCCATGCACAAAAGAGCTAAGTAGGCTTATCAGAGCCCCAAGGAGAAGACACAGCTTTACAATTACACAGGATGTGGGAAGCAGAGATAGAGAAAAGGCAATGAGAATGGATGAATTTGAATAGGGGCTATAGAGTATCATATAAAGAGACATATATAATCCTTAACTTATTTACACAATGAGAATAATAGTACATGCCTCTTAGAGTTGTTGTGAAGGCTATACAGCTATGCAAAGTATTTATAAAACAGACTTGATGAGATGAATCAGAGAGGATGAACCTATATTACTATAGTGTATTATATGATGGTCATAGCTGGGTGGGATAATGTGGGTTAAGTCTTTAAGAGACAGTTAAAATATTTCTTGTGTGGCGTCTTGGTGAACATAGAATTGGAGGTCAGAGAGCTATAGGGATGGGCCTTAGGGGTGGTCTCACTAGTGGCTCAGCAGTGATGCTCAGATGGTCAGTGGGACTCCTGTGTGACATAGAAATGAATGACCCTCATTTAAAGCAGCAAGGGCCACACAACACCCCACTGTTGTGATGGACAGATATACGAGACACACGGCAGAATTAAGGGACAATTAGTAAAGGATCAAAAAACAAAACAAAAAACCAAACACAACAACCCCCCCAAAACAAGGAAAGATGTATCCTAGTCTTGGAATAAATGAGGTAAGGAACTAAAAGAGGAGCCGAGACACTGAATACAGCAGGGATCCGGATGCAGGAATTGGAGCATAATCAGGTCTAGTGTCTGGTGAATTTGTCAAGAATGATTGGATTCTTGGTCTGATAGAGTGGTACTAGAGTGATTTTATTTACAATTTAAAAATATTATTTACATGCTGATGATTCCCAAGTCTCTATTCTATGTTCACCACAAGCGAAATGTTTAATCTCTAGACCCATGTTACTACTGGGCATCTTCATGTGAATGCCCAATCTGAACTTAATATTATCATGTGTGAAATTAATTTTTGTCTTCAAATTTCATCATCCAATTCCCACTCTTGCATTATCACTTTCTGGTTATACTATTTGTCCCTGTCAGGACATGAACATAGTCACCCTCATGAACATAGTCACCCTGGGTGAGCAGCTCTTAAATTTTGATGTAGAGGGACTTAGGGGTAGAGGAAGATGTGGGTGTTCCTAGTTTGTCTCCAGTCTGTTTTCAAGTTTTGCTGCTCTGGTTCCTGGTCCCACAGTCATGACCCACTGTCATTATACTCTCCAAATCAATACAAACTGCATGTCTGTACCTCCTGGTATCTGGACTTGACCCTCAAACTCTTGGGACTGTGGTGGGTGAGGGCCTTGATCCAGCCAGCTGCTCTGTGTCTTCAGCCTTCTGTTTAATAAGTTCCACAAATTAGTTTTATTTTGGCATATCTGATCGTAAAAACTAAGGACAAATTGCTGGAGGAAAAATTGTATTTCACTTTACTGAACCTCAAACTACTAAAAAATAATTTGATAATTCTCTTTGAAGAGCACAATGTTCAACTCAGTGGAATCAAAGATGATGCAAACAGTGGATCACCTGGAAATTACTTCCTTAGCTTTCATACTGGATGAGAATCACCATTCATGTGTTTCCCGATTCATTAAGTTGAAGGGCAATGCTGATGGCAGGGAGACTCCTTAGCCTGTCACTCTGCCAGAAAAAAAAAAAAAAGTTGATCACAAGAAAAAACAGAGTTCCAAGTGGGCTAAACTTGAGAAGTGGCTCAAGGTTATCTTTTATTTATTCATTTATTCACTAACTACATATCAAACACTCTGTCTTTGGTGACTTTAGTCTCCCTATTTTTCATCTTTTCTCTTACATCTTTATTTTCTCAAGTATTCACTGTTCTCGTGTTTCTTTTTCTCCAACTCATCAAGACTTTGAGGTTTTTTCAACCATACTAAGTTTTTAAGCAATTAAGATGTTAGCTTTCTTTGGAAACCTGGCAATTAACCTTCTAATACAAAATATCAGGTTAAAGAATGAAGCGCATATCAATCATTGTGATTGTAGGACATCTGAGCCTCCCCATCTCTCTGAAATCACATTACCTAACTGATCTATGCAGTAGGTTGGCCTTAGGCTCTCATGTTCAGGATTAAGGCAAACCAGAAGTAAATTACTATAAAATGGAATGTTTGAGAGGAGACTAGCAGAGAAATCTCATTGAACAGGTGACTGTGTAAAGTAACAAGGCAGGGGCTTTGCTGTTTGACATAATAGACTGAGACTCAGTTGTGAAACCAGATGGGAAGGTCAACTATGACCTTCAGCAGGCTATAATCCTTAATAACTTATTTACACAATGAGAATAGTAGTACATACCTCTTTGAATTGTTGTGAAGTCTATATAACTATACAACATATTTATAAGATAGTGTGGATATGCCATAATTGCTTAATAAATATCTGTGATGATTATAAGGAAGAGAAGGAGGAGAAGGAGGAGAGGAAGGACTTGAACTTGATTGGTCTGTGAGAGAGTTATATTAACATCCTATATAATAAAGAAGTAATATGCAAATTGACCATCATGCCCTCTCACAAGATGGCTGCCCCCATGTGGTCACAGGATGGCTGGCAGGGGAGGGCAGTTGTGGGCGATCAGGCCAGCAGGGAAGGGCAGTTAGGGGCAACCAGGCTGGCAGGGGGAGACAGTTGGGGGCGACTGGGCTGGCAGGGGAGGGCAGCTGAGGGCAATCAGGCTGGCAGGGGAACAGTTAGACATCAATCAGGCTGGCAGGGAAGTGGCTAGGGGATGATCGGGCTGGCAGGCAGAAGTGGTTAGGGGCAATCAGGCAGGCAGGCAGGTGAGTGGTTGGGAGCCAGCAGCCCTGGATTGTGTGAGGGATGTCTGACTGTGAGATCGGGCCTAAACTGGCAGTCGGATATTCCCTGAGGGGTCCCAGGTTGGAGAAGGTGCAGGCTGGGCTGAGGGACACCCTTCCCCCAGTGCATGAATTTCATGCACTGGGCCTATAGTTACTAAAATAAAGCATGATTGATTGCCATGTGCATTGTACTGATTGCCATGTGCATTGTTCCATTCTTGTCCCTGACTCTACCTTGAAACAACAAATGCTTGTAATTTAGTCAATCCTTTGTTTCCTGTGTTTTTATTTTATTCAGCTTTGATGGAGGTTTAGTTAGCAAGACCTTAAATACAGATGAGGTTCCATAACTTTTTTGAACATAGGGTTTCTGCTATTCTTTCATATAACAAATATTTATTGAAATTTATTATATGTCAGGCATTAAGTGCTGAGAATTCAATGGTTAATTCTGTGCTAGTGGAGCTTAAAATTCAATGGAGGTTCATTTGAAAAGATACTAAATATCATTAGTCATTAGGGACATGCAAATTAAATGACAATGACATATTACTACACAACTACTAAAATGACTAAAATACTGTTTAAAAACATGCTAAAAGTACATAATGCTGGAGCAACTGGAACTCTAATATACCATGGGTGAGAATGCAGAATAGTACAGCCAGTTTGGAAAATAGTATAGCAATTTGGTTAAACATACATTTGGTATATGACCCATCAAACCCAATATTCCCAATGAAATAAAAATTTGAATTCACACAACAACCTATATTAAAGATGTATAATATATTTATTAATAATTTCCTTAATGTGGATACTAAAATATATTTAAACTGATAAATGAATAAGCAAGTTGTGGTACTAGTACATCCATATATTGGAATACTGCTGATCAATAGAAAGGAACACATTACAAATACATGTAGTGCTGTGGATGAATCTTTAAGGCATTATATTGCAAGAAAAAAGCCAGAACTCAACAGGATTACATACTGTATGAATTCATTTATGTGACATGTCATATCAGAAAACGGATCCAAGTGATTTCCAGGGACTTGGAGTTGAGAGGAAGAGATGGCTACAAAGGGATAATATGAGGTACCTTTTTAGGTAATGGAACTTTTAGAGTTAAAAAAAGTATATTTTTTGTATATAACTTTTAAAAATTTATCTAAAATAAGAAAGAAATGGTGACAGAGGAGGGGAAGGGACATTCAACAATGTATTGATAGATAGTTAATGAATCAAATATTCTCATCAAGAGATCTAATGATACCCATCTACTCCCTCATTTCTTGGGGATAAAATTTCTATGTGACCCTGCTCATGTCAATGAAATACCAATCAGGCAAACATAAATTTCTAATAATTATGATAGATCAAATCAGTATTTCATAATAAAATGTTTAAATAATTATTTCTTTTAAAAAACATAAATAGGTTATAAATACTCAACAAACAAGACTTTAAAATGCATGATTTTAGCTGGAGTAACAAAGTTGCAAAAAGTAAAGCCCATGTGAAAGGTATGGACTTTAAAGTCTTGTTGATGCAGAAAACAAAATTTACTTATAAAAGCAAGCTTAATTTGATTGCTAGTAACTTGAGTTTGATTTTTTTTAAAATGAAATCTGAATCCAGCCCTGGCCAAGAATCAATGTATCTATAACTAAAGTTCCTTAACTCAACTTGTCAAAGGTGGTATTCTTTTTTATTTTGAGAGCTCCAACCCTGAAAAAAAGTCAAAATAATTATAGCGGTTACATAGAAAGTTATAAAAATAAAATAAATAATAAGGAATTAGACCCATGATGTTAACATTTAAAATAATTAATTGGCTTTGTAACTGTTTTATTTCTTATTTCAAGTGTTTGTAGTGTTCAAAAGCATCAACCATGTCACATATATAGTAGCAGTTAAAATCAAGATAATTTAATACATTTGTAATTGTTTAAATGCCAAAGAAGGATGAGTTTCAAAATTTTGTTCTTTAGATGAATGAGTTGATTAAATTCAGCATGAAATAAACATGCATAAAAATGCATTGGGAGTGGCAAATATGGGGCAAATTGAGAGAGATCAGTGGGTGGGTTGAAGCAATGGCATTGGCATTGGCGAAGAAGAGTTTGGACATCTGGGGATATAAATAAATGAAACTTATTTTCTTGAGGAGTAAAGAAGAGCCAATAGTTTGAAGATAAAACCACAGTTACTTGACTATGAAAAGTTTCTGAAATGCTGGATAGCCAAAGATTGATCTTGTTATTTTGCCTAGGGCTCTGGTGGTAGCCAACTACTCTTTGAAGATAGAAAACAATCTCTTTGCCTCTTTTGTTACATTGATTTTTGTTTGTTTTTACAACAGATCTTAAAGTGTCCTGAAAGTGTGAGAATAGGGTGTTGGATGGGCACTCTCTGAAGAATCCCCATGTAAATCAGGGCTGTATGAACATAATTGTCATCTACTTCATATCAAACTGTCCAATATGGAGTTTGTTATTTCTTTCTTATAGGTAACAAACGAACCCATCCTCCTATCTTGAAGTTGTAGCTCTTGTTTTCGGACCTTTAGGCCTCCCTCTCTTTCACACACACACACACACACACACACACACACACACACACACACACGTTACTTCATTGAAGTCCATGGTATTTAGATATACCATCCTTTTCCGAGGCTCATTGCTTTCATCTACTGATCCCTGTTCACTTCACTTATCAAAGAACTCAAACATTTTTTTTCTCTTCTCTAGATCGCATGATTATTCTTAGGAAGTTGAACATCCATATAGAAAAATTGCTTAATACCTTCTATTCCTTGATCTGCTCTCATGTTGTCTCACCTCAGTTTCCTGGGGCCATACCTGAAAATATTCCACTTTTGAAAGATTGTTTTGAAATACCCCACTTATTCATAAGCTTTTAAATTTTTTCCTACCATGTATTTGACTCCACCCAATGCCAGTACTCTTTGGCAGCATTAAGATATACAGTCTGCTGTCTCCCATCAGTTTCTTTTTATGCGCCCTCCTCCTAATTGCCCCACTTCTCTTTTGGTCTTCTCAGTTTCCAAATCTCATCACTATGATTGCTGATGAAAAATACCCTCAGGGCACCCACAAGCTTTTCCTCTGTCATTCTCCTGACCACACTCCAATACTGGATGAACTCTTCCATAATACCAATATGTGAGAAGGTTAACTTTGCTGGAAAACTCTCACCACTGAGTGGAATAATTTTAGTTTAAATTTATAACTTACTTTTTCCAACAACTATTTATTCAGCCCCTGTTTAATTTATGTCAGGTAATATTTTAGACCTTGGAGAAACGAAAGAAGTACTAAATATAACATTCTAGCCATCATGGAGCTGCAATGTTAGAGTGTTATTCTTCTCCTTCCTTCATATCCAATTTACTCATTGACTCACTGCAGTTGGACTTACTACTCCATCAGAATTGCTCTTATCAGTGATTCCCATGTTGCTAAATCCAGGGGACAATTCTTTGGCTTCATCCTTGTCATGCACAGAACAGCATTTTTCCAGCAAGCCCTCTCCTTGGTTTGCTTCTTTTGGTTTCTGTTGTCACATCTTCCACCTTTTTGTCTACCCCACAGGCCACTCCATCTCAACCTCCTTTGTGATTTCTACCTCATCTTGTACCAGCCTCTCTATCTATGCATTTCTCAAGAGGTGACCTCATCAATTTCTCTGCATTTAAATGCCATTGTTATAGTGATGACTTCTAAATTTTTGTATTTAGTCTAAACTATTTCCCTGATCTCCAGATTTTCACAACCTACTTAACATTTCTAGCTGGGTTGTTCACATACATCTCAAACTTGATATATCCAAAATATGTCCTTTCCCCCTTGGGTCTGTGCTTTATCTCTTTCACAGCAATTTCTGTCTTAGAAAGTCATACCATAGTTCACTTATGCAAGCCAGAAAAACATATTAATAATTTCTTTAGTTATGGCTGTGTCTTATCCCCATGTCTATCACTCTCTTCTATCTCTTTATAACCCAACCATCCTAGTTGCTTCCACTTCCTCAAACTCACAAAATCTTTACTGACTCAGGGACTTTGCTTACACTATTTCCTCTATTTGGAGCATTCTTTTTACCCCGCTCAAAATGGCTATAGAATAGCCATGAAGATGATCGATTTCAGGCTTATAATGCTCCACAAGAACTACATAATTCCTTTCTACCTCAAGTATTATGAGTGTACGTATTTGCATTTATTGATTTTGATACCATATGTGGGTGGTTTTGATGGTGGCTGCTGTCTCCTTCTAACACCTGGTTACGGTTACATGTGAATTGAATACAGCCACTTGGACCCCTATTGGGCAAACATCTAGTTAGAGCTCCTCTATTGAGTGGCGATAAGTTAGGTTTTTAGGATACCCTCACTTAGCACAAGCATAACACAGGCATAAATTGGAGATCCAAAAATGATACAGTTTAGTTTTTAATACCATGAATTAATCTTAAACACAGCCGATGAATAAAAAGGATGACATCTCTAGAACAGTTAAGCTCTTTAAAATGCCCTGGCTGAGGACTCTGTGTCCTGTATTGTGTTCTTTCTTCAGGGAACACCACTGGTTTTTGACAATGCTGCTCTGCAATAATGCTCAGTACAACAATAAATTTCTTCCAGTGTGTGACTAAAAGCTGCCTGAAAGGCTTTGTAGTCATTCGGCCCATCAGTCTTCATAAACTTCCGCATTGCAATTCCATTTGTTTCTTGGTTATTTTGTACAGTTTCCCTTTAGTGGATGTCTGTCAATTTCTTCACATCTGGATGCAATTAGAGACCACTCTTTGTATGAATCTAATTATCTGTCTCTACATGTGCTCAGCAGAGTCATGATTATTAATAAGAGTTTGAATGTAGCTTTCCATTTTTAAATTGCTTTGTCCTTTTATACAATCCTCAATAACTTGAATTCCAGCCTTAATCCCAACTCTGGCTTTTAGAGAGACATGGAGAAAACTGGGACACCAGAAAGTGGAGTAAATTTGCTCTTATAAGTGGACCAAACCAGGAGCAATCAGACAAGACTAAGTGCTATGTGTATAATTTCAGGGGTGCAAGGGAGGGCCTTGGTTCAAATATGTTCTTTGCCTTGATGGTTTAAGGAGTTCTTGCTGCTCTGCCACTACTGTCAAAAGGGGAGGTGGCTTTAAGCTCATATGGTGTGGTTTTTTGTTAAATCTTGACAGCCATGTTTCTATCCTCCCCCCCTTTTTGTTAAAAAACAACAACACACTTTAATTTCTTTTTGGAGAATTTTTCAGCCCTTAATTTGTATGTATTCAGGGGCAGGGGATGTGGGGGGCTCCATACTCATGTCCAGGGGTGACACATGTGATGCAAGTCTGGCCATTTACCATTTAATGTATCCTTCATCCTAGGAATTGGTTTAGAAATGAGGATATTTTGTGAGCTATTCTAGTAAAAGCAATTTTTAAGTCTTGGGAACAGATACCAGGCAACAACACTGAACTTGAAAAGACATATGCTAAGGTACTGGAGCCACTTTTCTTTTACATATGAGTCATATCAGAGAATGTAGCCAAGCCAGAGAAAGCAAAGCTGTGAGAAGGAAAGAGAGAAACCAGGTTCTGTTGCTTTTATTTGAATTCCTGGATTGATCCAAATCTAATGTTCCAGTAACATTTATTATATTTTTAAATTATATGCATAAAAAAATTTGCCTTGTGCTTAGGAGAGTTTAGTCTAGATTACTGTTGGTTCTGACTGAAATGATTCCTAATCAAAACATTGATTATTTACATTTTTATTTTTAGCTTCTTGTCTGCAAGTAAGACTTGATACTGAAAACTGAAGGGAAAACATGATAGCAATGGATGTTGAGCAAACATGGAAGTAATTCCCGGAAAGAGAAATGTAGAGAGAATGGAACCCTGGAAGTTCAGATTTGAAATTCAAAGTCCAAGGCTTTTGATTCTGTGCTGGGATCCATTAAATCTAATTTCTCTACTAGTGACTTCTGACAAGTGCAACTATGTGGAAATGTGGCAGAAGACACAATAGTGTACGTTATGGGCCAAATGTTGTCCTCACAATTCATATATTGAAGCCCTTATCCTCAGTACCTCAGAATGTGACAGTATTTAGAGATAGACCTTTAGAAAGCTAATTAAGTTAAACTGTGGCCATTAGGGTAGCCTTAATTCAATCTGACTAGTGTCCTTATAAGAAGAGAAAATGTGAACATACAGAGACTCCAGATATGGGAGGTACAGAGAAAAGACCATGTGAGAATACAGCAAAGAGGTAGCCATTTTGCATGCCAAGGAGAGAGACCTCAGAAGACACCAAATCTGCCGACACATTGGTTTTAGAATTCTAGCTTCCAGAACTGTGAGAAAATAAATATCTGTTGTTTAAACCATCCAATCTGTGGTATTTTGTTATGGCAACCCTAACAAATTAAAACAATATACAGTTTACATTTATTATTTTTCTCAGAAATGGACTTTAATTTCAAGAGTAAATAATATATATTTAGATTTGCCAGTTACTTAAAAATGTGTGTCTATTATGTGAAAGACTGTGGTGTATTTGTGGGAGACTGGGAATCCCACAATATAAGACAAAATTCTGGAATACATAATATTTATAGTCAATTTAGGTACTTAGGCCATTTGCATATAAAACAAACAAAAGATCTAAATCAAGAAATGATAAATGAGTAATGCAAACTTGAGTATTCTGAGGGTGTCTAGAAAAGGGGAGTCACTTTAAACTGGAATGGTTAGAAATTTTTTTTCCAGAGAGATGCCATATGAGTAGGGTCTCAAAATTAGAAGAGATTTTAGTTAAGAGCAAAGGGAAGGAATTCTGGGTGAGGCAAATTTTACCACTAAAATAAGAAAATACAGCCCTGGCCGGTTTGGCTCAGTGGATGGAGCGTCGGCCTGCGGACTGAAGGGTCCCAGGTTGGATTCCGGTCAAGGGCATGTACCTTGGTTGCAGGCACAGCCCCAGTAGGAGGTGTGCAGGAGGCAGCTGATCGGTGTTTCTCTCATCGATGTTTCTAACTCTCCATCTCTCTCCCTTCCTCTCTCTAAAAAATCAATAAAATATATTTTTAAAAAAAGAAAATACAAAAGACATTAGGGGTATAAGAATAAACCATTTAGTTTAGGAAAGAGGATTCCTATGGGGAGTTGTAATAAAATAAGCCTAGTAAAATAGTGTAGAGGTAGATTATGGAGAATTTGACTGTCAGATACATTAACTTGGATTTTTTTTTCTTAAAGGCAAACAAATGGGGAACCATTAATGGTTTTCAGCAGGGAAGTGATGTGAGAAGCACCTTCTTGGGGAAAAGTTCCCTTTGCCAACCCAGAGGAGTGTGTTGGAAGGAATTCAAGGTGAGACACTGGAGTCAGGATAGGCAGGTTGACCACTGTCTTCCAAGGAGGAGACTGGGGTTGATGAAAGTTCCCCTCACCTCTCACCTGGAAATATGCGCTTAAGTGTAACTTTTAGTTTGATTTGCCTCAAGCAATGTTAACATCATATTAACTATTTCTAAACATATTCTAAATTCTCTTTTAAATGTTAAGTAAGTCCTTGTTCAGCTAACTTGTACATGAGAATTGGCAAATCCTAATAATAATATACATTCTTGAAATAAGATCTTTATATTCTTCAGTTACTAATTCCCTCTGGTGTTGTTGCATAAAATGCATGAAATCTCCTCATTATTGCTTAAATGCCCTTGCCATTATGAAACTATTTATTTCATTGTGGGAATTTCCCTTCAAACACCTGTTCCTTTTTTTTTTAATCTGAAACCTCTCTCTAGTTCAAGGTTATCTCTCTCTTTCTCTCTCTGTGTGTGGTAACAAGTATTCAGCCCATTGAATCAGTTTTCTTATAGAGTCCACTGAGGAATGTACTGATCTGCTTTCTCTTTCCAGATGTGGTTTAATTGTTTAACATAAAGACATATGCTGAGATTTAGGAAGAACTCCCTCCAGAACCCAGTATTATCATTATGTGCCAATTTAAAACCATCAATGATCAACCAGAGATCTTTTCTGCCCTTCAATTAAAACATACTAGATGGGCAGGATATGGTAAACCAGATGCAATAATTAAGAGAATGGTTTAACTGTTCATATTGCACATTGCTGGTTGCTACAGCATGACCGTTAAACAAAAAGTAAAGCCAAGAAGGGTTGTATGGCCTCATAAAAATTCCATTTGGCTTGGAAATACAGTACCATTTTACATTAATGTTAAACACGCCAAGAGATAATCACACAGTCATGAGTCAACTGTGTCAAATAATTAAATATAGGAAATAGATCAATGAAAAAAAGTCCCTCTCCTTAACTTTGACCCGTTCCAAATTAAAGAAAACATATTCACAACCTGCATAAAAGAATTGCCTTTGGAAGCCCTTGGGAACTGCAGGTGGCAGTCGGGAAGAGATTTTAATATCACGTTCCACAAACACAGGAACGCATTCCCCCACTAGGTTCAAGATTTTGCAACAAGAGTGTTTATCTAGGAAGAGTAACTATTTGGCAAATCCATTAAATTATTTCAAAGGGTTGCATAGGATAAGTTTCATGGTGACATAAGTTATGACTTTCATTTTAGGTGATTATGGGAAGGTATTCCATGAAAATCAAATAGGAAGATTTTGGATTATATGGCATATAACAGTATAAATTATCCAGCTAATTATTTCTGCTGAAGACAATCATATTGGAAACTATTCCATTTGAGTGTTGATACTGTAAACATTTATTATTCCATTTTGAAAATTTCCTTCTCTCCTTTTTTTTTTCGCCATGTCGTTCTCCCTCTGCAGATTAAAGACATCTTTCTGCTATCTTGTTTGTTAATGGCAAACTACTCTGTTTTGGAATGGGTGGGCAGAAGTTTAAACACTTTTGTGATGTTTTTCTTATGAGGGACATAGGTGTCTAACTTCTCTTTGATAGCAGGTAGTTAAGCCCATTAAAGTCTCCTTTTCTTTGGGGTTTTTAAAGATCCCTGATATGAGAGTAGCTCCGAATTCCCTGGTCTCCAATTAAGTTGTTGAGAGAGAAGGTAACCAGGGTTCTCCTAAGAGCCTGATGTTCAGGGCAAGAACTAGCGGTTAACTTAATGAACCACTCAAAGGAATTTATAAAAAGGTGACAGGCATGGGGGATCCAGAGAAGCAACTGAAAAGGGAATTACTCAGTTACATCAAAACCAAGAAAGTGAATTAAAACAAATCTTCTGAACTTCTAAGAAGTGATCATTTCATTTTAATTGAATCTGACCTTAGTTTTTAAGAATTTTATAATAAAGAATTATGCGCTCAGCTCCTGTTGGCTTTCAACCAGGCAATTAAATCCCCCACCTTAAGGGTTAGAAAAGTCCTTTTAATCTCAATTGTGTGTGATTCATGCTTTAATACTTGTGTTGTAAACTTATATTTTTATCTTTTATAGAAGAAACAGTTTAATCTAGATCAATAACTCAACCATGTTAGTGAGCCACTGGGAAGAGAGCCCAGAACTACGCAAGATGAAGGAACACTCTTATCAGGACTTTCCAAGTTAGGGTAATGGGTAGTATAATCCAGTGATGAGTTACACTTAAAGTACAGTCACATTTTATAATATAAATACATATAGGCCAACTGCATTATGTTCACAGAGTGGATTTTCCCAATGCCTTGTGATAACTTCTGGCAGAGGTTATAAATTTATAGCAGGACACCATCCCTGGGCTCAGATGTGAATAAGTATCATCATGAAAAGGCCTTCTGTTGGAGAATGAAATAGAAAATGATTGTGGCTTACTTCTTTTCTTTTGTTCAGTTTATCATCCTTTGTAGTGGACATATGGTTGTTCAGTCATTCTTCCATAATGCTCTGCAAGTCTGTATGGCCAGAATGGGACTGGCACCCCCAGGCCTGTGTCTCCAGGGTGGGCATGTGACCCAAGTTAGGACAATCAGAATCTTCCTATTCTCTGAGCTCTCAGTAAAAAAATGTTCACTGTTTTTTAGTGAACTTAAGCTGTAAGAGTGCTGTGCCCATCTTGCTGCTAAGAGAGCCATTTGGGGAAGGGGTTCACACAGAATGAAGCAAACAAAAGAAGAATAAAATACAAGACCCTGATGACAGGAAACTCTTGGAATCATGTTTGAATCTAGTTGCATCTTTTGAACTTTCTAGTATTTTGAGCCTATTATTATTATTATTATTATTATTATTCAGGTTAGGTTTTTGTCATATGCATCCTAAAGGAGCATAATACAATCTATACTAATAAAAGAGTAATATGCTAATTAGACTGGGAGACCTTCTGGAGACCTTCCGGACATCCTTCTGGACAAAGCCAGGAGCTTGGCTGGCCCGCAAATTGCTTCCAAATGACCCTCACCCTGATAGAGGCGTGGCCAGCCTGCAAACAGCCATCAGCCCCTTGCCCAGGCTGGCCCCGCCCCCCAAAGGGACTCCCGCCCTGATCTGGGACTCCCTTCAGGGCAGACCAGCTGGCCCCCAACTGTGCACCAGGCCTCTATCTATACTAATAATCTATACCAGTGGTCGGCAAACTGCGGCTCGCGAGCCACATGTGGCTCTTTGGCCCCTTGAGTGTGGCTCTTCCACAAAATACCACGTGCGGGCGTGCAGTGTGATTGAAACTTTGTGGCCCATGCCCAGAAGTCGGTTTTGGCCTAGGCAAGTCTATTTTGAAGAAATGGTGTTAGAAGAAGTGGGGGGTGTCAGTTGGTCGGGCAACGGGAGACGCAGCGCAGGCGGGCAGCAGAATACACAGCCTGGGGGAGGCACATGTGATTCATGCACAAGTTGAGTGAGCCAGTCAGTCAGCAGTCTCATTGTGCAGTGGTTAGTGCTAAGTCGCGTCTGCAAATCGCGCGCAGGTGGCAAAAGTACCTACTCGAAGCATAAAGTTACCTGTATTTTTCCAACCAGCTGCAAATCCTACAGGTATTTTTGTCATCAATTTAAGAATTGTAATTATTTTGTGATGGTGGCTTTATTATATAAAATGAAACTTTTTTTTAGGTATGTCGAGATGGTTTGGACATATAGAGAGGATGAACGAAAGGAGACAGACGAAACAAGTATACAAGACGAGTGTGGATGGGAGAGTTGGAAGGGGTCGACCTCAGCGAACGTACCTCAATCAGATTGAGGACGTTTTTAGCAAAGGCCAGCTTAGGAGTACCCTAATTAAGTTAATAACAATGTACCTACCTATATAGTTTAAGTTTAAAAAATTGGCTCTCAAAAGAAATTTCAATCGTACTGTTGATATTTGGCTCTGTTGACTAATGAGTTTGCCAACTACTGATCTATACTAATAAAAGGATAATATGCTAATTAGACTGGGAGACCTTCTGGATGTCCTTCAGACAAAGCCATGGTGGTGGGGCTGAGGCAGAGGTGGTTAGGGGCGAGCAGGCCAGGAGGGCAGGGCAGTTGGGAGTGATCAGGCTGGTGGAGGTGCAGTTGGGGGCGATCAGGTTGGTGGGGGGCAGTTGGGGGTGATCAAGTTGGCAGGCAGAGGTGGTTAGGGGTGATTAGGCAGGCAGGCAGAGAGGTTAAGGGTGATCAGGCAGTCAGGCAGGCAAGCAGTTAGGAGCCAGTGGTCCCGGATTGCAAGAGGGATGTCCAGCTGCCAGTTTAGGCCTGATCCCACAGGGGGTCTCAGATTGGAGAGGGTGCAGGCTGGGCTGAGGGAAACCCTCCCCCCCCTGCATGAATTTCATGTACCAGGCCATTAGTTTTTAAATAAGAAACATTAATAGTATGTGAGACAGGGTTATCTGTTTCTAGCTTTCAAGGATAAATATGGCTTCAGAAGATTTCTAAGGCCCCCAGTGAGTACTAGATGCCGATAGGTAGACAGATTTGAATTGTGGATCATTCCAAAATATGTATCTTTGATAGCTTCATGGGCACCCTCCCAGTGATTTTGGTTAAGTATAAGTGGAGTAGAACCAGCTCAGGAAGTTATATTTATAATGAACTCCTCACTCTACACAATGGTATTGATACCTGATAGACTGGGAAAAATAATTATGTCATACTATTGTATTTACTATAAAGAAGGGAGAGAGTGACCAATTCAAAGGACCTTCAAAATATAGATAGGGTGATGGTGATTAATGCCATGGTAGAGGGTTTTCCGAATTATCGACTCATTATTTAATTAAAATGATAGCATGTAGAGTTTATAAGTTTAGGATCTTTTGGTCCTAACTTCTATGTGATGCATTGATTTATTTTATTATAACCCTGTTAAGATGTCATTTAGCTTTCATCTGAATATCTACTTCTATTAATGTTGATTATCTTCAAATATATCTAATTTCATTTTGGGAAGATTTTATTAGAAAGTTTTCTTTCATTCTGAACAGATTTTTATTGCTGTTTAACTTTAACCTATTATACTAACCTAAAGATTTATAGAGTAAGTCATCACTCCCCTTCATATGATAGATGTTTATGTATTTGAGGACATCTAGCAGAACTTGACAGCCTTCTCTCCTTTTATGTACTGTTTGTTAGTTCTTTCAACCAAACCACTTATGCCATAACTTCACAAAATGTTTCTATCATGGTTTCTGTTTTCTGAATTGCTTCAATTTATTAATCCTTCTCAAGAAGTATGCTTTGAATCACATACTACACTTGAGATGCAATTTGAAAGCACAGGAAGAAATACCATTATTTTCCCTGGTTCTGGATACTAGACTTCAATTTATATAATTTAAGACAACTTGTTTGGGCAGCCTTATAACAGAGTAAATTTGTTTTGAATTTGTACTTGACAACACCCAGTTGCAGAAGCATTGTGTGATTATTCGCTTTGATTGTCCCTTTAAGAAGTTTTTTGATACCAATAGCTTGTAATTATGACACTATAATATACAACTCCTTATATAATTATGACTCTTAAATATGACTCCTTAATTACGACTCCTTAATTATGACACTATAATGTACGACTTGCTAGAAACCATCTAAAGTCTTGCAAGTCATTGGTCATAAAAAGAGTGACCATATAATTTATCATATAATTGCAACTCTTTTGAGAATATAAGGGGGTGCTAGTATTAGTACTTAGACCAGTGTAAATAGAAACTAACCCAGCCAAACTGGGATGATGTATGGTTCCCTTAACTGTGGAAGGATTTGAACTAATATTTATACAAGCTTCAGTCTAAATAAGAATAAAATCAAACTCATCCGCTTGAAAACATTTGTTAACCACTGAGTCACTTGACTGTGGTTTATTGATTTAGGAGAACCATTTTATTATTTTTCTCTATTTTGACCTTTTTACTCTGTGGATTTAAAGGATGCCTTCTTTGACTCAGAATTTCAGGTTGACTCACCTCATTTCCTTCGGAGAAATAGACGCGCCAAGCCAGCATCTCCAGTTTCAGATGCCCATCTTTCCCCCCTCAGTTATCTCATGGGGTATGTTTCCTCCCCTGTGAAATGTACAGTCAGTTGAGGTCACTGGACAAACATTTAAGTAGCAACCATCAGCTGAAAGCTGCGTGTCTGGGCTCCACCCATGATCTCCAAGGATTTGAAGAATTCTAAATCCCTCTAAAATTCCCTTTGGGTGTAACAAGGAAGAGTGTGCAGGCTGGGAGCCAACTTGTCCTCACCTCAACTTAGTGCTCATGGTCCACTTGGGAACAGGCAGTTTTAAAACAAAACAAACAAAAAATGCAATCCGACCGTTTCTTCAAATAAACTTTGTAAAGTACCAGAGTTGAAAAAAAATCCTTTGTGCTTGTTTTGTTTTTGTACTCTTCCTTTCTGGATGTTGCATATGGGCTGTTTCCTGCCTTCTAGTCAGAGCCAGACTCCAGGCTTGCATAAAATTGTGGAGGTTAAAAAGAGACATGCTTTTGGGTGGAGCTGGGGGTTTGGGGAGGGCAAGTGGAGAATAGAGACTGCTTTGAAGTCTGAGATTCCTGTCTTCCCGATTCTGCTTGGTATTTTGCAGCAGTGCCTTACTAATTGTAAATATCTTCTGAAAACTTGTTTAGAAGAAGTAAGTTAGGTTTGCAGGGTCATTTTTAAATTAAAATTTATAAAAACATTACAGAAAAATGTAATTTATTCCACACCGTGAAAAGAAATGTACTGTTTCTGTTTCTCTTCTTTGGCTCTCAAAGATATCAAAGAAAGCACATGATCTCCATAATCTTCTCAAATCCAATTTCTGAGACTATGGAGATGCATATCACAAAAGACTTATACTTGAACACTAATGCTTTTACTTTAAAGACCATAAACTTCCTATTGAAGAAACTAAGTAACAGGAAGATGATTTCAAATTATTTACTTGCTGTTTGATTTATTTTAAGTGCACCCAATGCTTAAGGGCTTCTAAGCTCATGTACCAAGTATAAGTGGCACAGTAAAACTCACGCCAGAAGACTGTCCACACTGCATGGAGCAAGGCCCAAGAGATTTAATCTTATCTACATTTCCCAAAAAGTGAACACATTGGAACTAAATCTGGATTTTCGGGAAGCCGCCAAAAAAATAAATAAAAAGGAGATGCAAAAATCATAGCAACACACTCAGCATGCTAACACTGTGTCTCTGGCTCAATTCCAAGTCACGTTTTCCTGGATGCCAAGTTGGCAGAAGGGCTCCTACTGTATCTGCTACATCATCCACATATGCATCTTTTGATATGATCAAGGCCAGATTGCTTCCTACCCCTGGTTTAAAGAGAGTGATACCATTATTCCATCATAAGCAAAGCTACCTCTACGACATGTATTTTCTTCAAACTGAATGGATTTTTTTCTGATTCTGAACATAGACTGTCTTTGATGATCAGGAAATAGACAAGAAATGCTCCCTGTCTCAGCTGAGGAAGTAACTGTCTCAATTGCCTCAAGTTCAAAACATTAATGGAATGAGGTAAGCAGAGCCTTACTATGCTCATCATTGCCACTCCCCATAGTCCACCCCTTCCCAGCTCTATAAATTTGTAAAGGGAATCTGTGTAAACTTGAAAAATGCCTGGATGCTATTGGATCGATTCTATGATTTCTGTCACGACTCAACTAGGTTTTAAGTAATCCACGTCTCATGGATAGTAATTAATACATGTTCCCAAGTAGAACACTTGAGCCCTTGGAGTGATGAGTATATACTTAGAAAAGTTTAAAATATATTTTAGTTTCTTGATTTTGGCACTTTCTCCATTTTTTTTTATTACTATCCACTAATCTTAGAGTAATATAGTCAATTGGTATACAAAATTCTTATTCCAGAATATGGAAAACTGGATAATTACAAAAAAGTAACTATACATTTTCATTCTATTTGCTTAAATAAACTTCCAGGGTGTTCATCTGCTCATTTATTATATTAATTCCAAAGAAAAGAGTGTGGGATTTAGTATATAATACAAGTATTTGCAAATAAAAATAAGGAAAACAATTTCATCTATTGTTTGGAGTTATTGTGATTATCAGCTAGATTAGTGGATATGAAATTGTTCTATCAACAATGTTCTATAAACATTGTTAACATTTATTATTTCTTTCATTCATCAAACTCCTATTTGATATTATATAATACCTCAGCTATAGTGTTCAATGCTGTGTACAAAAGTATGAGCCAGACACAGTTTTGCTGTGAAGAAGCTTACATCCTGTTGAAGGAGATGCATTCCAGCATCATGATTGTCATCTTGTTATTTATTGCATATCCACTATGAATCAGGTTCTTGTTCTTCGCCCAAAGAAAAAACAATGGTGAGGACACCAGAGTCCCTGTCCTCCTTGGACTTAGAAAGACAGTAAGTAAGGAAATACCTTTCAGATAGTGAAGAAAATAAAGCAGGATTAGGGTATATAAAGTAATTGGTAAATATTTTTGATAGGGTGGTTAGAGGAAAACTCTCCAAAGAGGTTATGCATGAGTTGGGATGTGAATGATTTTGAAGAAACCATGCAAAGACCTGGGATCAGGAAAATGACCTCTCAGGCAGTAGCAAAACCATGTGGTGAATTGGAAGGTAAGTGAAGAAAGGAGAGGTCAATCTTAAGTGGTACTGACAGGCTGATTAAAATTAAGAGTGAGAACTGAGCTCTATGTGGGTAAAATGAAGGTCATCGGTGGCCTTGTAAGAGTGGTTTAGGAATTTTTTGGGAGAAAAAGACACCTGATTGGAGTAAGATAAAGAAAAGTTGGGTGGGTAGTAAAGAGGTGGAGCCACTGAATATAGACAAAATTTTAAAAACTTTGTTTGAAAAATGAGAAGTAGGAAACAGTGTAGTACTTACTAAGGGACATAGAACCAATCTAGAGTTTTTAAAGATTTCAGGTCAGTGGTTCTTAAAGTTTTTTTGTTTTAGAATGCCTTTATATATAGTTATTGATATTTACTGTATTAGAAATTAAAATGTATAAATATTTAACATATAAATTGATTAAAATAACATTAATAGTTATTGCATGCTAACTTAAACAACATATTTTAAAAGAGAATAACTATATTTTCCAAAGCAAAAAAAAAATACTGAGCCAAGTTTTTACATAATTTTACAAATTCCTTTAATGTTTGGCTTAATAGAAAAAAGATGGATTCTCATATCTGCTTCTGCATTCAATCGATATGTTGTTTTAGTTAAGTATATGAAAAAGATCAGGCCTCACACAGATATGCATTTTAATAAGCTTTTCTGATCATTGCGAGTATATCATGTAGCTTATCCTTAGATACTGAGAGTGAGGAATTCCAATCATTTTCTTGTATCTTTATAAAATAATTTTGACCTTATGGACACCCTGAAAGCATTGTGGGTCCCTCAGTGGTTGATGGACCTCACTTAGAGAATCACTTACCTTATTTTATAGCCAACAACATCTGAGTTTAGTTTTGCATGAAATATTAGAGTAACAAAGAGTGAAATAACCAAAGCAGCAGAGAGCTTATGGAAAGCTGAAATTCCTTTTCTTCCAAAAGAGCAATAGCTACATTATTTTTTTTAAGTCTTATAAAGTATACTAGCTATGAGGTTTGCTGTCTGGCAATACCCCCAACTTGACAAATAGAGATTATATATATTCTCCAATTGTGTGTGTGTGTGTGTGTGTGTGTGTGTGTGTGTGTGTGTGTGTGTGTATATATATATATATATATATATATATATATATATATATATGTTATACAACTTGATGTTTTGATGTACCTATACATTGCAAAACAATCACCACACACTGGTTAACATATTTATTACCTCACATTGTTACCATTTTTTTCTTTTTGTGGTAAGAGCACTTAAGTTCCATCCTCTTAGGAAATTTCAAGTATACAATACAGTATTGTTAATTATAGTCACTGCAGGTGGTGACTGTTCTGAAAAGAGTATTTCCGATGACTAGCGCTTTCCTATGATTAGTAATGGATTTTAGAAATTGTTATTTGTCCTTTTCTTTCAGCTGTGAATTATTTTGGGGGTGATAGATGGATATGTGCTGAAATGCATTAATTTTAATGTGTTTCTTTATTTTTCATGTCATAAAATTAGAGATGGAAGAGACCTCATGAGTTGTGCAGTCTATCACTGTGGCATAATATCATGGTTCTTTCCAGAAAGGCTTTGTCTGGCTCAGTTTTAAATGAGAAAGGCAATTATATTCCCATTAGTTCCCATGGGAGACCGTTCTATTTACTGATAGATCTCCATTTTGAAATGTTGCCCAACATCGAGCCCGTGTTGGCTGAATACTATTAATCCTTGACTGGATATGCCCTGTGTGGCAACCTCTACCCACATTACTCCTATAGTAGATGTTCTACTAGCATGCAAGCAATCTGTGCTCTATGAACTGTGCAACCCAATGGGTTACAAGTGCATTCTGCACACTGGCTTATAAATTCTCTCCTGTTGAATCATCTGATAAAGAATTTATTACATAATTTAAAATTTCTGCAAGGACATTCACTAAAAAGGCATTAAGAATTATCATATGTAGAAGATAGGTGAAAGGGTGATCTTGCTTGGTAAGAAAAATGTTATGCACCAGAAAGAATGAAGTGTTACTGAGATATTCAACATGTTAGTCCAAAAATAGTCACAAGTGCTTTTCTTAGAGTCACCCTAGGAAAATGACTGCCTCTGAATATGTAAATAAGTATCTCAGGTATTTGTAGTAATGATGATGACATTATTTTATAAACTTTTAAAAGATAGAGAACACATTTTTTATTTTTATATCAGAAAGTCAAGATATAAATCTCCAGCTGCATGCTTCTAAAACGGGTAAATTTTGTATGCCTTGAGGATATTCATATGGCTTATTTAAACCTTTTTTTTTCTGGAAGCATTAGTTCGAATTCCCAGTTTCTTCATGCTTAGCCAATTGGATGATGGTCTGGGAGACATACTCCCCCCTTTCTGTGCATTTAAACATTTATTTCTATTTACTCATAAATCTAGATTATTTTGTCTCCACTTTGAAAGCAATTTCAACAAATCTCTTGATGTAGTCCAGTAAACATTCTCATGTAAAATGATCTCCAAGTTATTTCTTAAGAGGCAGGTTTCCCCCTCTACTGACATAATTTCATGATTTGTTCAAGTTAAGAAGAGGAAAAAGAAACAAACAAGAAATGAAAGTATGTTTATTTTATTGTTCCAGTGCTAAGGACTGGGGCAGAATGTGGTTGTTTTTTTATTAATATAGAAGACCCTCATGGTTTTAGTTGGTTTTGTTGTTTTTGTTGTTGTTTGTCTTTAAAGGAGAATGTTTGGGTGAGTCAGTGCAGCAATAATGAAAAACAAGAGGTTGGAAGTTCCCTCTGTCCTCTCCCAGACATCATGAGCCAAAGCAAGTGCTCCATATGGTGTTTTGAAAATAAATCCAACTCTTCTCTGTTAAAAGTGTGTGTGTGCACTCACACACACCACATACCACTCATACACGCACACACACACACACGCACACACAAGCTAAGGCTCATTAGCTATGAAAGAGAATCTTTTGCTCTGACCGGTTTGGCTCAGTGGATAGAGCATCGGCCTGCAGATTGAAGGGTCCCGGGTTTGATTCCAGTCAAGGGCATGTACTTTGGTTGCAGGCACATCCCCAGTAGTGGGTGTGCAGGAGGCAGCTGATTGATGTTTCTGACTCTCTAGCCCTCTCCCTTCTTCTCTGTAAAAATCAATAAAATATATTTAAAAAGAAAAAAGAGAGAATCTTTTTTATTCAATCTGGAAAGGCAATAGTCCATTGTTCTTTTAGAAATAGTGCTTTCTCATCTTTAGAATTTGTTTCACAAAGGCAAAGCCAATGCTGATACTCAGTAACTCCATTATATATCCACAAACTTTTAGGTTATTTACCTGAAATTAATTTAAAAAATAGAAACTGCTCTTTTCAAGGTCACCTAAAACCTCCATGTAGGTGAACTCTCTGGTGAACCTCACCTTTTTTTACCGGACCTATTGGCAGCATAAGCATTAGCATTAGCTTGTTCTCTCCTCTTGGATCAACTTTCTCCTTTTAGCTTCCATTTCTTCCCAAACGTTTGTTTTTTCTCCTATTTCTCTAATTTTTCCTCCCCAATCTCCTTTGTTAATCCCTCCTTTCCTTCCCAATATTTAAAGTCTGGAATGCCGGAGGATCCAGTCCCCAGAATGCTTCTCTAGTTGCACTCATTTAAGTGCAAACTCATCTGGTCTCATGGTTTTAAGTAATGCTTATATCTTCAATGTTTTCAAGTTCATGTTCTGGTCCCGGACTTCTCCCTTGAACCTTAGACTTATCTCTCTAGCTGCCAACTAAACTTTTCCATTTGCTAATCTAATAACAATCTCATGCCTTGGACCAAACTCCTGAACTTCCTTGCAAAAATGGTTCTCCAACTGTGTTTCTACTTAGTTAATTGCAAATCCCCATGTTTGGGTTCTCAGGCCAAAAACTTTACATTTATCCTTGAATCTATTTTTCTCATACCTTCATCTAATCCATCAAATTCTACTGTCTCTACCTTTAAAATATATCATAATAAACCATTTATTATCACTTCTACCACTAACACCCTGGTCCAAGCCACTATCCCTGCTCTGGATTATTTCAGTTCCTCCTAACTCAGTGGTTCTCAACCTTGGCTACACATTAGAATCATCTGGGAATCTTTTTAAAATCCTGATTTCTTGGCCTCATCCTCCAGAAATTCTGTTTCTTTGTTATGGGGTAGGGCCACAACATTAGTAACAAAGAAACAGAATTTCCGGAGGATGAGGCCCAGGAATCAGGATTTTAAAAAGATTCCCAGGTGATTCTAATGTGCAGCCAAGGTTGAGAACCACTGTCCTAGCTGCTCTCCTGGTGACACAGCTGCCTTCTGTGATTCTCTACCAGCAGTGCTGTTGATCTTTACTCACTGGTACCTCACCTTACTTTAAGTAAAAACCAATGTCCTTCAAGTACTTAGTACAGACTCAAAATATTGAATGGCATGTAACAAAGAGCAAAACAGAATGTCCAATGACATAACTGTTCCTCCTCTTCTGTTCTTATGCCATGTCACTTCACTTAACCTCAAGAGAGATGTTTCATGGCTGTAACAGACTCCTATGCTGCATCTCAGCCTTTGGCACTGGTAGTGGGATGAGCGTGAAAGGAAATGGTAAATATGAGAGACTGAGATAACTTTAGGCAACAGGAAAATGTAAGTAATGGTTAATGAGCAAACATCCTGTGCTTTTGCTCTCAGGACATAGCCTTAACAGTGGTCAGCAAACTCATTAGTCAACAGAGCCAAATATCAACAGTACAATGATTGAAATTTCTCTTGAGAGCCAAATTTTTTAAACTTAAACTATATAGGTAGGTACATTGTTATTAACTTAATTAGGGTTCTCCTAAGGCTTAGGAAGTGCCACACTCAAAGGGCCAAAGAGCCGCATGTGGCTCGTAAGACGCAGTTTGCCAACCACGGGTAAGACATGCTAACTGCTGCCTAAAGGCCACTTAGGTTAACCTTTTTTCATGCTCTTACATAGCCTTGATAGTTTAAACACTAGCTCTTAAAAAGATAATCTGTTAAACATAATTATTTTTAAGCATAATCAAATAGTATTAAGTTTATACCAACAAATTTGATTTATAAGCATCTTTTCAAACAGGGATTTCCAAGCCTTTTATTGTCCTGGTGGAAAAAAGACAGGAGGCAGATGGCTGAGAACACACAAACCAATGTAGGGTGTTCAGGGCACACAAACTCGAAAGAGAAACAGACTATTTGTTAACATCCTGTAAGAGTGCTGGGAAATGATTGTGATTGTTTTCTGTAAATATAGAAGACCTTTTTCTCCCATTTATCTCCCTAAAATAATTTTGTACAAACCATTTTCTTCTTCAATCTGGCATACACTAAGCTTACTCTGGGAGTAATTCAACAGAGACTTTTTAAAAAAATAGTTGCTGGGTTGCTGTGCCTGAAAATTTGTGTAATGTCAGTGATGGCAACAACTTTTGTAGAAGGATTTCAGATGACAGAGGGACAATGAAAACTGCCTTTATGGGGCATGCACACTGTGCCAAGCTTGAGACTAGAAGATCTGAAAATATTATAGAATTCTGTCCCTGTTTGGTAGATGTACATACCTGCTAGAATAATAAGTTTCTCCTAGTCCTCTCCTCCATTTTCAGCAGTGACTTCAGATCTTTTCTGCACTGCTCAGAATTCTGACCTTGTCATTTTCCCCACTCTTAAGAAATAACTGTGCCTTTTACACTACAAAGGAACCAGAAATAATTAAAGGAAGTTGTCTCAGTTCCCTTACACCAAACTAATTTGGACACACCGAACTGTCCTTTTCCTTATTCTATTTATATTGACAGAAAAATGCTCTCCCATCTTTACTGATTCTAAAACATCAGTATTAAAACATGCTTGGGGGACTTTTCACTTTAAAACAACAAATGAATAAGTAAATAGTCAAAAACTCCTATTTCTCATCTGGATCTTTTTACTTCCCTTGAGAGCCAAACTTTTCTACTCATTGTCTCGAATTCTTCACCCCTCTTCTGTGGTCACAATGCTGCCTTCCCCAAGGTCTCACTCCTTTGAACTCTCAATTGCTAAGTCCAGTGGATTCTTTCCTGTCCTTATCGCCCTGTCCTCACAGTGTTATTTGGCTCCTTACTTCTTTTTTAAAAATTTATATATTTAAATAATAATGTTTCTTAGATTCCACACATAAGTGAGATCATGTGATATTTGTATTTCTCTGAGGGGCTTATTTCACTTAGCATTATATATATTAACTTTATATATATTAACTAGAGGCTCAGTGCATGAAATCATGTGGGTAGGGTCCCTAGACCTAGCCTGCAATCAGGGTCATCTTCTGCCCGTTCGCCAGTCCCCAGGCTGAAGGCCGCCTCCGCTGCCAGGGAGGGTAGGTCACAGGCTCGCCCCGCAGCTTCCATCAGCGCCACAAGCCCCAGTGGCAGCGGTGATGGTGGCGTCCACGTGAGCACCCTGAGGGGGCAGCACGTTCCATCAGTGGCCAGCCCATCGCATGCGCATGGAGGTGAAGTCGCCAGCACCCACTTTCCCGCCAGCCTGAGCCCCCAAACAGCCATGCACACATGGAGGTGAAGTCACCAGCGCTTGCTTTCCCACTGGCCTGAGCCCCGGAGCAGCTGGGGATGAGCTGGGGATCCCAACAGCCTGACAGCCAGCCTGGTTCTCTTGCCACCCACCCTGATTCCCCTGTTCACCATCACTGATCCATCAGAGCCGGTGGGCCAGAGGCAGGGACCAGGAGGTCAGCCGTTCAGCCCGCTGGCCAGTCCCCAGTCCTGCCCCGCCACTGCTTGCAGCTCTCCGCCTCTCCCGCTGTGCTCACGGGCATCACAGGCTGGAGTGAGGGGAGGGACCTAGAGGTAGTCAATGCATCTCATGGCAACTGGTTGAGTGGTCATTCCGGTCATTCTGCTTATGGTCCCTGGCCTTTTATTATATAGGATGTTGACAGTATTACAGATTTCCCCCATTTCCCCTTCCGTTGCCCACCCCCCACCCGACCCCTACCCCCCACACCACACTACTTACCACACTATTGTCTGTGTCCATGGGCTATGCATATAAGTATATAAGTTTTTTGGTTTATCTCTTCCTGTTCCCCACCCCACCTCTGAGATATTTTGGTCTGTTCATGCCTCCGTGTCTCTGGACTTACTTTGTTGGTCAATTTATCTTGTTTATTAGATTCCACACATAATTGAGATCATGTGATATTTGTCTTTCTCTGACTGGCTTATTTCACTAAGCATGAAGAGTTTTCTTTTGTTGACTTCTGTAACTATATGTTCCCCTGATTTTCCTATGGATAGCCCTTCTTATTCTCTTAGTGAAACTCTTTTTCTCTGCCCAGTTTGATGTTGTATTAATATTTCTTAGGGTTCTGGCCTACAGCTTCTCTTTTTACTCTATGTATTCCCTGGTAGTGTCACTTCAGCAATTGAATTTATAATATTGTTTTTAACCTTTTGCCTTTTGTTACACTACAAATTTATGTTCAGGGAGCTTGACTCTTCTATACATTTTGTAAGTGTTTTTGGATGCCTTTTTTGTAATATGTGGGATTAACATTCCTTTCTGATTATGAGAACAAAAGCAGCATTTTTTTTTTTTTAGATGAGCTCTGGTTTGGAGGACTCTCCTCAATTTAAATCATTTTTCTTTAGTCTTATTTCAGCTTCAGGATTCACATCTCCTCTTTCCTTGGGGCAGGTTTAGCATCAATAATTTAGCACTTTATCTCTCTCTTGCACTCTGTGTCGAATACTACAGCAACAAGTAGGTTTCAGCCACAGATCTACCATGTAACATAGCAGACAACTTGTATTGATGAATTTTTAGAAGCATGAAATGAGTTTCTCTTTAAGGAAGATGTACTCAGATGTTCAACACAATAGACACGAGGATCCTGTTTGGTCAGAGACGGTGGGATGGGAGTATTGAGAGTGGGTCTACAGTTTGAAATGAGTTGTAACTTAATCTGTAAACACAAATATATACACGGGTGTAAATCTTGAAAGATGAGTGAACTTTGTGGTGCAATCTTACCTGTGGATAATAGCTTTGTAATGCAAATACTAATTTGGCAAAATTTATTAGTGGATCTCAATATATCTACCTGGTATGAAGAATTTCAATAGGTTTCACTAAGTAGAGAACTCACTCGAGTTTCCTTTTTTCAAAACATTGTCACAAGGGGCACCTTCATATGGATTAAAAAGCTATTGAAATAGAAATAAATGACCTTTTGAGCACATAATAAACACATGGGTCAGGTCTTCCATACACAGGCTTACATTTTCACACATTACCATATGTTTTTCACACATTGTACACCTCTTATTTAGAATCTTGGCCACCACTCAGTTCCTCTCACACCTGCCTTAAACTACACAAATACATGTTTTATATTTTTTATGTACAGTGTATAAGTCAGGCAAGCCAATATCCCCCTTTTCAAAAGATTTATTCACATGGGGGAGGTCTACCTTCCATCCACTGTGCATGTATAACTCAAATGCAAGCTAAGGTAGACTATGTTTTCATGTCTTGGGAGGAATAAACTTCTTAAATGCTTTACAAGGCTTTTATTTTGGCACTGGGACAGGACCACCTTGTGTTCTCCAAGTCTTTAAAATATGAAATCTTTGATTCATTTTGGTTTCTGAGAGCAATTTTTTTAAAGCAGCAGACAGAGGTAATCTCAGCATTCTGATGTACTACCTGCCACAGTATATTCAATGTAATGAGCATATTGGAAATAGAGGCCACTAGCAATAAGGAGATTCTTAAATTGAGAAGAATATGGCTAGTTCAGAGCCAAAAGCTGTCAACTTGTTAGGAACCAACACCATCTATTGTTTCAAAAAATATGTTCACAATGATAATCTGTGAGGGAAGTAGCTGAGTTTTGTGAAAGATGAGGTTTAAAGTGCCTCTCTTGTGCAGCGAGTGAACCTTAGATGAAAAGGCCCACTGGGCTGGAGAGAAAAGTACGTTTTCCACATGGCTGTACATATTTTTAACAAATAAACTAAGATCATTTATTCTTCTTGCATTCCAGTAGTCACCTCTCTGTCACCTCACAGTTCAATTTACAGAGGCTCTGTGTCCTGTTATTTTTATCGTCGTAGTGCAAACATATAGGAGCAAAAGGCAGCAACAGAAATGCAAAATCACAGCTGTTCTAATCCAGATACATGAAGTGAAGACGTGTCTGGGGCTTGCTATGATCAGAGCCACACTACATTTTCTGGCCAGCAAGCAGGAGGCATTACTGCGTCAGAGCCAGGAGAAACTGGAAGTCTGACTTAGAAGTCCCTTTCATCTGAGCCAAATAATTTCTCCCCTCCCCTCCTCTCCCTCTGGCATCATATTTGCCTGCACAAAGAGAGTAGAATGAGACTCACACTAGAAGGTATATTAACTCTCCCTCTTAAAACACCTGCACAGAGAATAAACAGGTTCCAGATTCTTTGTTAGTTTGAAACAGATATAAACCGGGTTTATAACATCAGTATAACCTTTAAATTGGTAGAACAAATCAATAGAGTAGAGGAATTAAAAGCAAAACAGACAGATAAAGAAAGGGGGGCTGAGTTTACCATCAATTCTTCATTTTCAACAACCAGGAGAATCAAATCTCAGCATCCAGTGATCTATGCGAACAGGTCCACTGCATCTTCAATATTGACCTGGAATCTGCCACTCTCAGGAGAAAGGGCTCATGTGCCATTCTTATACATCAGCATAGTCCAGCTCTATGTCACTCAGAGACAACCCTGTGTGGGCTGCATCATTTATGTCATCCTGCACAGACATCAAATAGCATTTTTCAGTGCACAAATTTCACTACAAGTCCAACTAAGTTAATCTTGTAAATGACACCATCTATGGCTGTGAAGCCTGCTTCTTATGGACTGCAGGACGTGAGTGTCCAGGGAAAATGAGGAGAAATTAGTTTATTTACTTACTGCAAAGATTGGAAAATACTCTTTTTTTAAAAAATGATCTAAGTGTATGTGTGTCATGATTCCTGGCTACATGAACATTAAATTCCTGTATAAGTATGCTTTCTATGTAATCATGTTGGGGCATAGCTCAAAATATTTGGATTCATACATCATGTACAAAGAAGAACTTTCCATGTTTAAAAAAATTATCTAATTATGTATGATGCCTGTCTCAGATAGGGGGCACACACAGTGATGAAAAGAAGCTATTGCTTGCTTTCTCAAGATTTATTATATCCATTGGTCTATTTTGTCATGAAACTTCATTGTGCCCAATTCATTAGGGTAAAGAAAAATGTCACATATTTCAGAACATGTATGCCAGGCAGTAAAAAGGCATCCTCCACCAGATAAATCTTAGATCAAAACTATCATGCAGTCTCTTGTGAAGGCTGGACTCCTAGTACTGTGCTTTTCATTTGGGCCAAAGGCTTTCTATTCCTCCAAATTAATGAGAGGGCCAATGAGGATGGATTCAGACTGCCAGGTTCCCATCTAGCACTTGGCTGTGTACAGATATGGATTTAAAAAAAAGATTTCTTACATTTTTACCAAATTTTTTGCTTATGTCTTCCCTTATTTTAGACCTTTCTGGAATCACATTCCTTTCACTTGAAGTATTATTAAAGCTTAAAGTTTCTTTTAATGGTTTTACTTTTTATAAACTCAATTTTTGTTCATCGAAAATGTCATTTTCATCTTTATTCTTGAAAGATAATTTTGTTGCACACAATTCTAAGTTGACAGTTATTTCTCTGCACCTTGAAAATGTTATTATGCTGACTTTTGCTTTCTATTATGAATTTTGAGATATTTGCCTATCACATTTTTTCCTTTTGTATAAATTTATCTTTTTCTCTTTGCCAGCTTTTAGGATCTTTTGGGTTTTGGTAGTGGTTTCACTAAGTTATGTTTAGCAGTATGTGTTTCTTTTTATGCATTTGGCTGCATCAGTGGGGCAATACAGATCTGGGTCTGTATTATCTTCCCTTACTAGTAATTGTCCGGGCTCAGTGGATGAGTTTCAGGTTCACTTCCCATTTTGAGGTGGTTGACATTGTGTTAAGGATAATTCTGGGTTTCTCATTATTAATCACAGGCTGAGTTCAGTTCACTGTTCTTGAGATTTTGAAAAAGATCCATAATTCATTAAGTTTGTTTTGGAAATTTCCCTTTCTCAGAATTCTAGCAATGCATTAAGAAGCATGTTTGTTTTCATAGATCCATGATCCATTTTCTTGTATCAGGGGGATCTTCAAAGCACAAAGGTCACTGTGATTTGAAGCAGAGATCCTTATTAATTTGCTTTACAGATTCTCTTTTTAGTGTTTTATTTTTTTCAGAACCATTCAATCCCTTTTTCTAAATGCACTTACTGACTATAAAGTAATCATAATCCTCTCACTCTGGCATGTCAATGTTTCCTTCCTTTATGTCTAGCTCTTTCCATGGTTTTCATGCTTTCAGCTTATAAAGAAATAGAATATGTCTATATCTGTGTGTGTGAGTATGTGCTGTCACAAAAGTCTGTGCCATAGTTATAATCAACTTTATCTAAAAGGAAGATAACCTAACATTCTATGCCCCTAGTAAGATGCAATATGTAGCAAAGTTCTGCCTCCCATCACCCTTCCCCAAATATTCTGAATTTAATAAATCCTTTAATATAATTTTTATAGAAATTCAAGGAGCACAGAAAAAACTTTATGAATATCACCATAAAAATAGATCAGCCTTATGGAAAATTTGTGATATTCTGCAGGTGAATTGGTTTCTTCAATAAGATAATGGAATAGGGAAATAAAAAAGAACTGAGGAAGGGGATGGCTTTGGATTAAAAGAGAGTTAAAAAAAGAAAATCAAGGGGCATAACAATAAAATATATTAAATAGAGACTTGGCTGGTGTGGCTCAGTTGGTTGGAGCATCATCTTATGCACCAGAAAGTCATGAGTTTTTATCCCTGTCAGGGCACATATCTAAGTTGGAGGTTCTATCCTGGTTGCCTGATTGGGAGTGTACAGGAGGCAACTGATGGATGTGTCTCTCTCACATACTTCTTTCTTTCTTTCTTTCTTTCTTTCTTTCTTTCTTTCTTTCTTTCTTTCTTTCTTTCTTTCTTTCTTTCTTTCTTTCTCTAGAATCAATAACAAATAAATAATAAATAATATATATTATATATAAAATAGAAATTGTTTGTATCCTTATTTAAATGAACTAAAATAAAAATACATTTTGAGATAATGGGGGAAATTTGGATATGGATTGGGCATTAAATATTAAGAAATATTAAATATTAAGAAATGATTGCTAATCAGTTAGGTATAATAATGACACTGGGGTTATAAAAGAAAGCATCCTTTGTTTGAAAATAGTTTTACTGAAGTATATCAGGGCAAAATTATATTATGTCTGAGATTTATTATAAAATAAATATCTTCAAGATAAAAAAAGATTATTTAAATGGGACAGTTCTGGCAAAATGACATTGGGTTTTGATGCTGAAGTACATAGTGGTTTATTGTGTACTTGCAAGTTTTCATTGAAAGTTAGAGATGTTAAATCCACTGACAAACATATATTTCAAATTATTCTGTGACAACAGTTAAGCATAAATAACGCCCTAAAATATGCTGTGTTTAATAGCCTGCTTTGAGTCACCATTAGGAACTGCAAGGTTAAAAAGAGTTTTTATGCAGCTACAGCTTTGAGAGTCCAGGGCTTTAACTAGTCATATTGTAGGTTGTCTGCCCCTATTTGTTGTTGTTGTTGTTGTTGTTGTTGCAGTTAGGAAGATATGTAAAAGATCATGCTTGTCTAGTACAAGCTCTAACTCTAGTTTCTGGTTCCTGGTTGCTTTCGTCACTGATTTTACTTTGACTTTTTTTTTGAATTGCTCATCCCTCTATGTTTGGGAAGGCCTTTGCTTTAGATTTTTGCCACCAGTGAGTCACCACTTTACCAGAAGTAGACTAAGAATAGTCAAGAGCTCCAGCTTATAGTGCTGCCACTGCTCAGCACGATGGTCTTAGGTCTAGATATGATTGTATTTTTTTTTATTACAGTTGTAACAAATTTCCACAAACTTAGCAGCTCAAAACAACACCAAGTATTACTTTATAGTTGAGTAAGTCGGAAGTCTGGCATGGGTCTCACTGAGCTGATATGAAGGTATGAACAGAGATGCATTTGTTTCAGGAGGCTCTCATGGAGGATCCCACTCCAGGCCCATGTGGGCTGTTGGAAGAATCCAGTTTCTTCTGGTTGGAGAACTAAGAGTCCTGTTGTTGCTGGCTGTTAGCTAAGGGCTGCCCCAGCTTCTAGAGGTCATGTGCATTCCTTGGCTCATGGCTCTCTTTCCTCCATCTTCAGTACCAGCAGTAATGGGTCCAGTCCTTCCCATGTTTCCAATTTCTCCTCTTTTTTCTTCTGCTTTATCTCTCAAAAACCCTCCTCAGCTAAAAGAATCACTCTCTGCTTTTAAGGATTCACATGATTAAATTGGGCCCACTTGGAAAATCCAGAATAATTTCTCTGTCTTAAAGTCTGTAACCTTGATCACATCTGCAGAATCCCTTTTACCATGTAAGGTTTTGAGGCTTAAAGACTGGACATAATAGGGGTCATTATCCTGCCACCCACACACATTTTTACATCTCTGTCTCAGTTTCTTCATCTTTGCAGTGGGGCTAATAACTCTCAGTTATATTGTTGAGAAGATCCACTCACTGGCTTGTAGTGAGGATCAAATGACAAGGTTTATGTACTTTGTGTACTGAAAATAATATACAAACATGAGATAGGAATAAAATTATTAACAAGTAATATGATTGCTAGACTCTCTTCTTAACTTTGAGTCTCCAGTGATTAGCAAAGGACTTAACACTCAATACATGTTTATGGAGTGACAGAATGAATAACTTACTATTATTATCTTTTAATAGAGGAGATCCTATTTTTGTGAGACTGTAATGTTATACAATCTGTAGGATCCTCTTTAAGAAACAGATCTAAAATTATACATGTACAATTAGGTACAGGAATTAGAAGGAGGGGCTTTGATTTCAGTTTCATTAGTTTTCTCAAAAAATCTACCTCTGCCTCTATCTTTACTGTTTTTACCTTTTTCCATTCTTGCTGCACATTGCTCCCCTTGCCTTGTACCTATATTTGATTCCTTAATTCCTGTCCTTTTGTTTGTTTGGTGTTGCTTATCCTAGCTTGAATCCCCATTTCACTGATTTCCTATTGTCTCTTGTTCAGTGTGACAGTAGCTATGTACTAGAGGAATACACAATGTAATATATATATATATTACCCTCAATACGCCAGACATTGGGCACAGAGCTATGGACACTATGATGACACCATAGGTTACATTTCACAAGCTGCCTGCTCTGACTGAACAAAAGATAAATCCTGAGGACAGACATTCCCATGCAGAGGATTTACTCAACATAGCCTAAGGAAAACAAGCTGGAACAGAATCAGATCTGCTATAAGAAGTTATATCTCAAAAAACAACTGGCAGATGAATAAACAAAAATGGGAAAGAGGAGTGCATTTGAAAAACCAAGATAATTGGAAGCAAGACAGGCCTTGTGCATGTGAGGAGAGGGTATAGGAGCCCAAGTCAGAATTCCACTGCTGAGTCCCCTGGGACCCAAGGTGAATTGAGGCCACATAGCGTATCGGGTGTGGTGCCTAAAGAACTTTACAGGGCAACATGCCAATTCTGGAGTTGCTCTTTATCAGTTCACCTTGAAATCCTAATTTGGCATCAAATTCTCTTTCCAGAGCTTTTCTTTTTTCATCAATCTTTTCTTTTCTCATGTCAAGATGAACTTAGGTTATTAATCTCTCATAGACATTGTGATGTTTGACACATATTGTATTACTGGGATAAATGGAATTATTAATAGAAATTCCAGGGAAACTGAAGACTCTTGGGAAACATTTAAAATGAAAGAGACAAGACTTTTTATTTTATTTTTTAGCAACCTTTTAACAGAGTCACCGGGAGCACCCACGATATAACCTTGGTTATGTCTGGTAGTGCCTAGTTTGTGCTTAGTATTTGTTGTGGGATTTTGCATATTTGTGGCACTTATAAAGCTCTCAGAGTGAGGGAGGTGGCTGGCCTTATTTTACTTGGAGTCTGTACTTACCCATAAGTGACTTCGTCTCTCAACTCCTGACACTATATTGTTCCAGAAACTGTGCTGAGGATGCTGAGACAAGACATCCTCTATCTCAGTGTGGGGAAAGACCAGATAGAGCAGTGATTTTCAACCTTCTTCATCGCCTGGCATATATAAACTAATTACCAAAATTCTGTGGCCCATCAAAAAGTATATTTTTTACCAATATGACAAAAAATAGATATAATTGTAATTCATTCACACCAGTCAGCTTATTGTGTCTATAGTCATTTTTTTTTAATTTGACAATCTAAGGAGAATCAGGGATTGCCGATTTTTAAAACTGTTGCAGCACACAAGTTGAAAATCACTGAAATAGAGGAATATTACATGACTGGTGGAACAGACCATAAATAAGAAAAAAGACACCCTGCTTAAAAAGTGAAGAGACAACTTCCCAAAGGCTGATGTTTTCGATTTTTGTCCTAAAAGATGAGTGGGAATTTATTAGGCTGCTATAATTCATGAAAGCAAATAGTTATTAAGGTGAGGGGGAAATGGGTTTGGGGAATGTGAAAGGGCAGAGAGATGAGGATTTTTTAGCAGTTCAGGTGTTTGGAAGGACAAGAAAGAGGTGCTGTTTAATAGGTGAGGTGATAAGGTTACAGAACCCAAGGCCTCGAGGTTTCATCAGATCTGTTGGCACTGGATTCAAGTCTTTTCTCTCCTTCCACTAGTCTGCTTCCCTCCTGGCTTCCTAGGCATATGCCCCTTGAGCCTCAGGGTCTGGCATATCATGGGCACCTAAATATTACTGTGGAAGGACAAGGAAGTACGTGGATGATTACCACACTGCGTCTTAACTGACCTGTAGTTTCTTTTTTTACTTTTGGGCACTGTGGACAGATCCACTCTACTTCTCTGTCTAATTTTCTCTATTATTGCATTCTCTCTTTTCTACCCACTTTCATGCTCTCTCTTACACACACACACACACACACACACACACACACACACACACGAGTTACCCAATAGTGTCCACTATTCTGATTGACAAATCATTTACACTTCACAAGTATAAGCACAGTCAGGAACTTAGAAGCTGGTTAGTCAACACTCTCATTATGAGCTTTGGATATGTGGAAAATTTAGAACAGAAAATCCTAGTTACAACTTCTAACAATTTCAAGCCATACATAAAAAAAAACCAAATGACTACACTTCAACAATCATCTCTTGTCTGATTCTTCTCAACTAAAGTAGAAATGGTGAGGAAGAAGCATAATACCTTTTCTTTGAATTCCACTTTTTAGAACTATTGTTCACGTGGCCAAAGAAAGAAAGAAATTCTATGAATTAGACATAATGATAGTCCCTTTGACTGCGTTGACTTTGATTAAAAGCAGGACATTTTCTACTGTTTTTAAGAAAACATGAAATTACACTCTCTTTCCTTGTAATTTTTCTGGTTGTGACTCATTTAATGAAATATTTAATTGGCCAACTGGTTTTCCAGTAAGTTGTTTTAGCTGCCATGAGGAACAGCCAAGGTTTAAAGTCTATACATCCTTTGTATAGAAAGAAGACACTCTGCCTACCATTTGAGAAAATATTTTGAGTGTAGATTTGAATAAGTTGTATGGCTCTTTTCTCCTGTCACCCTGCTTTTTCTACTCTACTTTTTGATCTACCTTCTCCAGATAGTGTCCCCCTTTTTCAGATCTTTCTCTGCCTTCCTACAGTCATACTTTATTGTATTACATTCCACTCCCTCATATTTTTGCTTTCAGTGAAGTGATGAAATTCGATCTGTAAACCAAAGCATGTTATTGACTGGGAGCATGTGTACGTGTTGGCTGTCCATCCGAAAACCCAGAGTCATGGCTTTCCTAGTGGGGATTTCAGGTACTACTTGGACAGAGAGGAGTACATTTTCTGTTCATCTGCAGAGGAAGTTCTTGTCTCCAGCTAATGCAGGAATGAAAAGAGGAGAAGTTGAATATGGCTATGGCTTCTGGTTTTAGAAACAGATGAGGATGCCTGGACCATTTTCAGATTGTGGAGCTTAAAATGAAATGTTCTTCTTTTAATTCTACTGAGTGCAAAATTCTTTTCCTTTCTCTGGAAGACTCTTTAGACCTTAGAAAATACTCATGACCCTGAGACATTGCCACATCTTTGATGACATTTTAGCTTCTACAGACAGTCTGAAAAGAGTCCTTTAAGATGATCTTTCCAGCTGCTTCAGCTGCACACATAAACATAGATAAGTCACTATACTAACAAAGGTATTTCCTTAACAGCATGGAGTGAGTGGGAAGGGTGGTGGCAATGAAAAAAGAAACTTGATTGCTTCTGTTTGAAAGAGCTATCTGATTAGAACCATAGCAACAATAACAACACCAACAAAGAGGAAAATACCACCAAAACAAAACAAAACAAAAAAATCCCCACAATTTTCACTTTGGATGGGCAATTTCCTTTGAAATAAAAAGAAAAAAAAAATGAGGCAGTTACACCATGGGAGTCCCTAGCACAAGATGAATCCAACCTATAACTTCTGATTACTCAGAAATTCACCGAAAGTAAATCCAGATAAGATTAAGAAAGCCCCCAGGGACTAACAAGTGGGAGAATATTTATTTGTTTATACCAAATAATTAACTGAATAATGAATAACTATTAGCTTATGTTGCAATAAACACAGTTATTTAACTGAGACCTAACAGTGTGCATTTTTTCCTTTTTCTCCTCAGCAGCCTCTGAACATCTGAACAACATCTTCAGAGTATCTCACAGAGGAAGACTATGACCTCTATATAATGGAATAGCAGCATTGTTTTTCAGCAATTTTCTGATCTTTCCTTTTGTTTTCCAAAGAGATGCTTGTTAGACTATAAGAACAGACACTCACAAAAATATATTTGCCCATTTGGACAAGGGTAAAGGTTTGCTTTATCTAGAAATATTTAAGTCTTTTATAACAAGGTGATGTTTTTAGAAGCAGAAGACTAGGTTCTAATACAGAATTATGGTTCTCAATCACTGGTTATCTTCACCATCCCCTTTATCCATGTCTTTTGGGGGTGAATGTATTAACATTAAGGTTTATCAAGTTATAGAAATTGAACACATTTTCATTTTTTCTTATTTGATACTTTTTGTGGATATTTTACTAGGGAATACATTTGTAGCCAGAAAACCACTTGGACATTTAGGGAGAAGTTCCCCTTTAAAAGAGGGAGATAGTCTGGCCAGTGTTGTTCATTGGTTGAGCATCAACCTATGAACCAGGAGGTCACAGTTTGATTCCTGGTCAGGGCATGTGCCTGGGTTGTGGGCTCGATCCCCAGTAGGGGATGTACAGGGGGAGGCCAATCAATGATTTTCTCTCATCATTCATGTTTCTATTTCTTTCTCCTTCTCCCTTCCTGTCTGAAATTAATAAACATAAATTTTAAAAGAGGGGGATATACAGGGCTTTCTAGTATCCTTAAAATATTTTTTATGTAGTACAAGATAGGAGTATGACAAGAGGACCTATTTCAGAGGTGAAAAAATGGAATATAAAGGGGATATTTATGCACAAGGGCTTAGTCAGTGGTTCTCAACCTTCTGGCCCTTTAAATACAGTTCCTCATGTTGTGACCCAACAATAAAACTATTTTCATTGCTACTTCATAACTGTAATGTTGCTACTGCTATGAATCCTAATGTAAATATCTGATATGCAGGATGGTCTTAGGTGACCCCTGTGAAAGGGTCATTCGACCACCAAAGGGGTCGTGACCCACAGGTGGAGAACTGCTGGCTTAGGTTATAGCTTTATGTAGAATAAGGACAATGCTTGTAGTTCCAATGTGATGAAGAGGTTGTAGTTATATCTTTATGTTTCCAGATGTATCTAGGGTAACAATTTGCAATATTTATCTGGATTCTTTCTCTCTCTAAATCACTCCTTCTATTCCTGCCAGGGAAGAGGTGTATAAAGACAGAAAGTAGAAATATCTTGTTAATCTCTGGGGCTTTTTATTTGTTAGATTATTTGTTTGTTTTCCAGAAAAATCCCAGAGAAGAGAGAGAATTGGCCGGTTGGCTTGAAATAGCAGGTAGAGCTGGACTCAATCCTTTAAGACTAGAGAGATGTGTCTTAGCCTGGAAGGTGAAAACAAGATAGCATGTACAAGCCTGTGTGTGGTAGGGACTGAGGCCTGGGTCATCAATAGCAATAGTGAGCAGTGGCAAAACTCTGAGAGGAAATGACTGTGTGGGGTGCTGGAGAAATAGGATCCAGGGGTAAACTCAGAGAAGAGTTCTCTGTACCAAGCGTTCCTGAAAGCATGAGTGAGCCGGCAAGTTAGAATGGGTCATACAGATGGAAGCTGAGTGAGTCTCAGTTGCTCTCGGTATGGATGAATGCTTGAAAATCAGAGGTTCCATTACCGAATCCCAGATCACTCTCCAAGGCTCCACAAGGAGACAAATTATGAATGGGTTTGAGTTCAAGTTGCCTACCACTTCTGTGGGAAAGGTGCATCTCAAAATAAAAACTGAGTTTTAAAAAGTAAAGGACTGTATATGTATTGCTCAATTGAATTTGTAGTCTGAGCTTTACACCTGTTAATAGAATTAAAAAGAACAAGTACTCTAATATTAAATTGATGATACAGGAGGTAGGGTTGAGAAGGGAAAACAGAAAAGATCCTTATTCATGTTAGGTAGCAGGTACCTGAACCATCCTGTCCTGGTGTTCTGGGATCAGCAAACACCCTGAGTTTACTGTTTAGAAGACCGTAAGGATAGAGCACCAATTGCTTCAATTAATACTGGAAGCCCAGGGGTAGTCCTGAGGGCACAAGATCAGTGGAATTTCTTGAAAGTCAGCTGGTTAGCATTTAGACCAGTGAGATCATCACAGAAAGAGACTACCTTGACTAGTGGATGGGGTAGGGCCTCTTTCCATTGTCCACTGTGCTGCTGCAGGATGCAATGAAGGCAATTATTTGAGAGACTGAGTCTCTGCAGGTTTGGGTGTGGAAGTCTGTAATCCTCTTTTTAGTTTGTGTAAGCCACCTTGAAAAATGAAGAGCACCTGGAGGGAGAAACTGGACTTTTTTTTTTTTTTTTTTTTTTTTTTTATAAGAGAGGTAATCCTTGAGCTATTGTTTGAAAATATAGATGTGTTCATATCTGCACTCAGATTTTGCCAGCATTTCATATAGGAGTAATCCATATAAAGTGTGTGTGTGTGTGTGTGTGTGTGTGTATGTGTGTGTATTTTTTTTCTCCTCCAATGAATCTGTTCCACACTGCACTACTGATTCTCTCAATGCCAGAAGATTTATTTCAGCCGGTTGGTGTTCTCAATAATTCAATATAGCAGAAACAAATTCAGTTTATGTGAAGGGTTTCTAAGCCAGGTAGAAAATTCTGGATTAAGGGTACCAGGTTGGAGTCAGACCATCTTGGGCATGCCTTGTCTATTTCCTCATTAGTAAAATAGAGATGACAGCACTGTATGGTGATGCAGAGAACAGGCTGACATTCTGCTCTCCAATGAAGTATGATGGAAGTACAAGGAAAAAATCATTAATTATTCCTGAGGGATGGAATCGGAGTAAGTGACAGTTAGCTTTGAGATTAAAGGTCTACTAGAATTTCATCACACCTAACATTTTAAGCATAGCCATAGAGGTAAAAGTGAAAATGTGTGCCATGGGCACTAAATTGGTGCCCACCCATTATGGCTTTGGCATTCACCATCCTGGTAACTTGCATTCTACTGGAAGCACCTGTAACCTCTGCTGGAGACTTCCTATCGTCCATGCACAGGGCAGGCTAAAAGTCTGAGGGAGTGAATGCACTCAGAGCAATTCTTGTCCAGTGGCAAATAGATTGGAGAATAAATATTCCTTGGAGGCAAGTAGGATTTGGGTTTGGATAACAGAGAGGGGGCTTTCTTGCTGTCCCCCAGGATTTTCCAGTGACAATGAATCTAAATTTCTCTAGTTCTAAAACCTGCTTGATGATAAACACTTTATTGGTCTTTTTTCTTCCCTGTCTCCCTTTCCCAAATGTTTAAGGTACTTTTGGGGGACATCTCCCAAATTATAAAACCATTATATTCAAAGCCTTGTCTCTGCATCTGCTTCTGGGGAAACTAACTCAACATAGAGACATACAATATAGGGAATATGAAGAGGGTAGGCAGGTGTTGATGGGGGAACTGTTGTTTGGAGGCAGATAGTGAAATCTGATAGGACATGTTAGTATTTAGATAATATAGGAAATAGGAAGACAATGAGAGTCTAAACAGAGCGAAAGCAGGGAAGGAAGCAGAAGCAATATTTCATAGCTACTTTTTTTAAAAGATGATTTTTCAAGAGCAGTTTTAATTTACAAAAAACATTAAGAGGAATGTATAGGGATTCCTGATATATGCTCTGCCCCCCCCTCCTTATCAATATCATTCATCAGAATGGTTCATTTATTACTAAGGATGAAAATATATTGACACATCATAATCATGCAAAGTCCACAGATTACATTAGAGTTCATTCTTGATTTGTATACTATATACATTTGGACAAATGTAAAATAACATATGTTCATCATTATAATAGCATATAGAGTACTAAAACGGCCTAAAGTTCTCTGTGTTCTGCATATTCATCCCTCCCCGCAAAACTTAGCCACCACTGATCTTTTTACTGTCTCTATAGTTTTGCATTTTTCTAGAACATTCTATAGTTAGAATTATACAGCATGGAGCCTTTTTGTATTGACATCATTCACTTAATAATATACATTTATATTTATATTTCTCCCATGTCTGTTCCATTTCTGTTGAAGTCTCCAATTTTAATAGTGCAGTCATGTGTATTTCCATGAAGTTCTATCAGTTTTTGTCTTATGTAGTTTGACACTCTGTTATTAGGTGCTCTTGTGTTAAGAGTTATATTGTGTTCTTGAAGAATTGACCCTTTATCATTGTGCAATGCCCTTCATCCTTGAAAACTTCCCTTACTTAATGTCTGCTCAATCTAAAATTAATATAGCTACTGATTTCTTTTTATTATTATTAGGGTGGTATACTTTCTCCATCTATTTACTTTTAAATAATATGTGTCTTTAGATTCAAGTAATTTTAAATAGGCAATAGTTTGGGGGCTTTTTTCTTTTTGCTTCATTCTGACAATTTCTGTCTTTTAGTTGGTGCATTTCAACCATTGATGTTCAAATTGATTATTGATATAGTTTGATTAAAGTCTAAGATATTTGTTAGTTTCTGTTTTTTGACCTTGCTCTTTGTTCCTATTTTTGCCTTCCACTATTTTTCTTCCTTTTCTGGTTTTAACCTGAGCATCTATTTTCTCTCCTTTCTTAGCATATCAAATATACTTCTTTTTTCTACTTTTTAGAAAACAAATACTACCAACTTATAACAAAATAGGTTGGAGAAAGCATTATACTAGGCAAAATAAATGAGTCTAAATATTATTTTGGTAAGTAATAATGAAACCAAAATTTGTGTTCTAATAGTGAATTTGAAGAGAGTCTGTAGAACTTGGTAATTATTTGAATATGAAGTTTAAAAGAGGGAAAAATAAATGGACTAATTTCTTTGAGTAGGCAACAGGGCTTTGTCTCCAGTGCATGTGTGTTGGGATTGGCTCTAGAAAGACTACAGGAAATTCATCTTTCAAAACAGCCAGGACTGCCGAGTGAGTACAGATGCCAGTGGGTGAGTGAGGAGATGTAGCAGTGGGAGTGTGAGCAAGTTCTCTTCTAATTGTTTTACTTTTCCTGGTAAAGGAGGAAGAGAGATGATTATGAGCTGAGAGTGAAGATGGGCAAGCAGGCATTGGAGGCTTAAAGGAAAATTAGGTGTGGGACAGTCACCTAGGAGAGTGGACTGGAAATGAAGTATAACAGTGGTTCTCAAAGGGTAGTTCCCAGACCAACAGTATAAATATCACCTGGAAACTTGTTAGAAATGTAAATTCACAGTCCTTACCTCAGAACTATTGAATGAGGAACTGGAGGGTAGGGTTGGGGTGAACTCAGCAAGTCCTCCAGGGATTCTGATGCACAATGAAATTTGCAAGTCACTGGATGGATAGTTACTGTATGATTTTGGGGTCACCCCAACTACCTTGAATGTCAAGAACATGTAAAGTGAGACCAGTCAGTCAGTGCATTGTAGGTTTTTCTCCAATTGCAATCAGGTATAGTTTTTTATGGGATAGACTAAGAATCAGATTTACAAATTATGGTCATCTAATCTGATAATAGACAAATATTGAAATTGACCGTACCTTCGCTACACCTCCCATTGGCTAATCAGCAAGATATGCAAATTAACTACCAACAAAGATGGTGGCTAATTTGCATAATGTGGGCAGATCCCGCTGCGCCACCCAAGGGGAGATCCTGGCCTACCATGTCTTGGGTGGGGCGGGCAGGGCGGGCAGCAGCACATCTGAGCGGCTGCTCGCCCCAGCTCTGGATCCGGGCCTGCCTCATCTTGGGCGGGGTGGGTGCAGCTGGCGCAGTGGGTGGCAGGGTGCTCCAAGCTACTGTCTGCCCCAGCACGGGATCTGGGCCTGCCATGTCTTGGGCGGGATGGGCAGGGCGGGCAGGGCGAGCGGCAGCGTGATCAGTGAGAGGGCACAGGTTGGGCTGAGGGACCCCCTTTCCTGCCAGTGCACAAATTTTTGTGCATAGGCCTTCTAGTCCTATATAATAAAAGCCTATATGCTAAGTGTCCGGTCTTTCGTTCAACCAATCAAAGCATAACATGCTAATGATATGCTAAGGCCACTCAACCGCTTGCTATAATGTGCACTGACCACCAGGGGGCAGACACTCCTACCCATAGGTTAGCTTGCTGCTGGGGGCCAGACATGCCCTGCAGCCCTCCCACGGTTTCTCTCTTGCTGGCCAACCTCCCGCGCCCCTCCCCGGCCCTGATCGTGCACTGGTGGGGCCCGTCAGCCTGGCCTGCACCCTGTCGCAATCTGTAACCCCTTGGGGGATGTCGGAGAGCCAGTTTCAGCCGATCCCACAGGCCAGGCCAAAGGACCCCACTGGTGCACGAATTCGTGTACTGGGCCTCTAGTTGTTTTATAAAAGATGTAATGATTACTGTAAAAATTATAATAATGAAGACTTTTATGGGTTTAGTTGTGTCCCTCCCAACATTCACATGTTAAAAGTCCTAACTCCAGTACCTCAGAAAGTGGCTATATTTGGACATACGGCCTTCAAAAAGGAAATTAGGACTCAGAGACACAGGCAAGGAAGATGTGTGAAAACACTGGTACTATGTGGCCATCTGTAAGTCAAAGAGAGAGGCCTCAAAAGAAACCCATCCTGCCAACACCTTGATCTTAGACTTCCAACCTCCAAAACTTGAGGGGGAAAAAAATTTTGTTTTTGTTTAATCCACCAATTTGTGGAACTGTGTCAGGGCCTGATAAACTAATACAAAGAGACTAGGAAAATATTTTATTTTCTAAGCATTTACGATAAAAAGGGATGACTTCACTTACTAGGTCAGTACTTGGGCTAACTGACTTGTGTCGTTATTCCTTTCTGTCTAGGAGAATTATAATAGCACCTACCTCATAGGGCTAGTGTGGAGATTAAATGAGATAATTTATGTAAAGCCTTAGCTCAGTACCCAATCCACCAAGTCCTCAAAAATGTCAGTGTGAATAAAATGGCTCACCTCAAAAGAGCGAGTATGCCTTACCAGGACAGTTCTTCCTCTCGAACCCGCAGTTAGAACTCTAATTGCCAAGTCCCCGAGGAATCGGGCTCTGCAGCTGGCGATTTGAGGTCTGTGCTCCCAATCCTCTGGCACTGCCCTTTTCTTCTTCTGCTTACCGAAGCAGCCCTGAAGGCCACAGGCAGGGTTGGGATTCCTGGATTGATTTTCTATTTGACACAACGGGCACCCTGTCTGGTTTATAAATTGATCCTATGCTATTTCCAGGTCTCTAATAAAAATGAGCCAGAAAATTCTTTCTTACAGGATTGCTGGATTTTCTCTTGTGTCATTGAGTGGGTTTGTGGAAGCAGAGATGGGGGCAGGGAAGTGACAGAGAGACATTCTTTTTCTCCTCCCAGTTTGTATGTACCTGTTTCAAAGTGTCATTACTCTGAGAAAATACTGTTTAATTGCGATGTGATAATTTTCTTACATAAGTCCCAGTCTAGGCTCAGGATGGTATTTACTCTGATTATCATTTCCAAGTGCGATGGATGCTTTGTTGTATTTTTCCTCCACGAGCAGTTATTTGTTTGTAATGGATTTCTGTAAGCCAAATTACATCCTTCCTTTAAGGACCATTTTGACAGTGTATCTACAACACCCCTTTCAGAAAGGGCTAATTATTATTGACAGGGGTGACAGAGAGACAGATTCTCAGAGCTCTGGGCAGTTAATCACCTCTTGTACCAATTTACTTTGCACAGATCTGTTGTTGAACGGACATTCATGATTTGTGTTTAAACTACAATAAAAATAAATGTGGAATGTCTCAATTTATATAAAGACCAGCACTTCTATGATCTTAAAGCCCTTTTAAAATTCTGCTAGTAGATGTTTGTGGATTCCAGACTACTCTTAGGGTCACTGAGTATAAAGTAATCATTTTGCAAGTGCCATATTTTTCCATTAAGTCTGAGAAACAAACTGGTGGCTTAGGGTTGAATCAGTCCTACATAGCTAAGATCTTTGTTCACTTACCAGAGTCAGAGTGTTTTTCTTTTGGTTTCATGTGACCTTGATTTAATAGGGATCTCAATCCAATATCTTATATAGTTGTTCAAAAATTTTCCAAGGTAGTATTGGACTTTAATTTTACTTATAGTGTTTTCTATGGTGAATAGTATAATGTTTTTATGTTCACAAACCTATTTATATTTTCTCTTTTGATGTAAAGTAAAAATGTACATTATTTTTACCCCTTTCCCCTAACTCATTAATTATCCCACCCTTTTCTATTCTTCCCTGATTTTAAGTGCTTCTTTTGTGACACATTCTCATTTATAGTATACCAAGTAATCTATATAAGATATCTGCCTAGTTCCATGATTTGTAAGTCTAGTATCCGTAGAGTATATTTTCATGTATGGTAAAATTGGTCATCTATTACTCCTCTTTATCAAAGAATTTTATTTATTCTGACATTCTTGTCAATTCAAATATACTTTTAACATTGTAATTACATACATGAAACTATCAAGTGTGGAAGGATATCTGGTAAAATACAAAAATATCTCTTTGATTTTTCAATCCCACCCTAGAATTAAACACTTAATTTCATGAGTGTACTTCTGGATCTTTTTCTATACATTTGTATATTATGTGTTTTCAAAGTACTTTCAAACTTTGTTTTTACATAATTATAATAATATGCATATACATATTATATATATAAATATATATATACATATATATATATATATATAATATGTATATATATATATATTGAACATTCACAGATAGGCACTGGGATACATGTGACTAATACAAGCAGAAATCAGTGGGGCTTGTGGAGCTTACAGCTTAGTGGAGAAAATTCACAATAAACATAATTAAATCATTAACATCATAGACTATAATAAATTCTATAAGAAAGCAAAGTAGGATATGGGGGTGAGAAGTTCTTATGTGTGTAGTGGGAACTGTCACATTTTTCAGTAGGGTGGTTAAGCATCCCCACTGAACAGGTAACATTTTAGTCTTGTAGGAGATATCCCAAAACTTGGTTTTAACACTTAAACTATCTTCAAGTTCTTTTGTGTGTGTGTGTGTGTGTGTGTGTGTGTGTGTGTGTGTGTGAACATATAAAGATCCCTTTGTTCTTTCAATTCCTCTTTAATATTCTATAGCACTTTTGTTCTTCTTTCTTGGAAACCAACTAGTTTACTAAGAGTTCAAAAGATTGAAGAAACACAATAAATAACATATATTTTCTAGACATAGAGGGATGTAATCTCAGTTAAGAATATATATTATTTTCTAACATTATTAAAATATATACAACAAAACTCACCATGCATTAGGCAATAATTACTGTCTCCATAGTGATATTAGAAACTATTAATAGCACTGTAAATACTATTAATCAATTCCTATGGGATACAATGAAAGAAATATTCAGAGTTATTATGGAAACCTTAAACATTTATTTGAAAATCACATAGTTTAAAATAAAATCTAGTTCCACAGTAACACAAAATGCTGAGTCGTTTGAAGCAATGACTGTTACCTCTAATGTAAAGGGAATGTGATCTCTAAAGTTTTCACCCAGAAAATATCTCATTCAAGTATAAAAGACAATTAAAACTACACCCATATACATTTTTTGCCTATCAGATTAGCAGAGACCAAGAAGCTTAATAACACACTTTATATTTGCAAGAGTGTGGGAACACAAGGGTTCTCTTACACAGCAGGTGGGTGATCCAATGCTATAACTTCTATGGTCATTCCACTCCTAGTTTTTTTTTTCTTCAGAAATAATTACACAAAAATATCAGGATATAACACAAGATTTTCATGTAATATATTGGTTATAGAAAATTATTGGAAGCAAACTACATAACCATCAATAGGGAAGTGTTAAAATATATTGTTATATAACAAAAAGAATAAACAAGGTAAGTAACTTTCTATTGTAAAAGGCCAGATGGCAACACATTTTATCAACGAAGGAGCCTTTCTAGCTGCTTACTCTACAGTCAAAATTCTATAAAGATTGTTTTAATAATTAGAAATACAGCTACCATAAGCATTCTCTTCACCTTATCCTAAATACTTTCAATAACCTGTGGATACCTTCCCCTAAGTGCCCTCATATTTTCCCTACCTTTTGACTCATCAAGACTCTATCTTAAGAAAACTATGATAATTTATTCTCTCTTTTTTATTGATAAGAGAATAAGAGAGAGAGAGAGAGAGAGAGAGAGAGAGAGAGAGAGAGAGAGAGAGATTGCCTCACACACACATAAATGTCTCAGGAGATATACTGCCTGACGGAAGATCCAACCCTCAACCTGGGTATGTGCCCTGACAGGTAATCAGGTAATCGAATGCCACCTTCTGGTGAATGGGAAGATGCTCTAATCAACTGAGCCACATCACCAGCCAGGAAACATCTTTTCCTTTCTTTTTTTTACTTTTTTTTATTTATTAAGTTATTACATATGTGTCCTTATCCCCACATTACCCCCTACCCCCACTCATGCCCTCACCCACCCCTGTTGTCTGTGTCCATTGGTTAGGCCTATATGCTAGCATATAAGTCAGCGGTTCTCAACCTGTGGGTCGCTACCCCTTTGGGGGTCAAACAACCCTTTCACATGGGTCACCTAAGACCATCGAAAAACGCATATATAATTACATATTGTTTTTGTGATTAATTACTATGCTTTAATTATGTTCAATTTGTAACAATGAAAATACACCCTGCATATCAGATATTTACATTACGATTCATAACAGTAGCAAAATGACAGTTATGAAGTAGCAATGAAAATAATTTTATGTGGGGTCACCACAACATGAGGAACTGTATTAAAGGGTCGCGGCATTAGGAAGGTTGAGAACCACTGATATAAGTCCTTTGGTTGATCTCTCCCCTTTACCCCCAGCCTCCCCTACCTTCCCTCTGAGGTTTGACGGTCTGATTGATTCTTCTCTGACTCTGGATCTGTTTTTGTTCATCTTTTCTCTTTAAAGCATAAATGTCTCAGGAGATATACTGCCTAATTTGGGGGGGGGGGATTATTTGCTGTTTAAGAGAGTGCAACACTCTTTAGCCAAATGAATAAATACATTATTGTGGAGTCTCTGTGCCAGCTTGCCTGGTGATGAGCCCGGGGAGGTTGGTGATGGTGGGAATGTAACCATTCCATTGTTACTCAAATCTTATACTTGGCCTAGGTATAATCCTGGCCTTGTCCAGAAAATACATTTTTGCATGTACTGGTAGAAAAAGTTTTTCTATTTTTGATATTTTGTGAGCTTTTTATCATCTCCCTTGGGCACTTGCGTAGAGAGTTTGTTTATTTGTTTGTTTTATGTCCCTCTGTCACATTCACATGTCACACTGCATTCAACTAACGGCTAGGGAATGCGATATAAGATCTTTTCAAATTCAATATTTTATGTGCAAATAATGCATAAGCATTCTCCTGAGAATTATGAAGAACATTGGAGATTTTTCCTGACCTGTTTCCTCAGTTTAAGATTCACTGAACCCCTCCCTTCCATATTCTCTCAAAATTTCTCTTTCGCTTTCTAGATGTCTGTTTTTGAATAGACCAGCTAAGTATTGCCTTCGCCACAAAGCCTTAATTACCTCTCCAAACCCAGAAATCTCTTTTCTGAACTCATGGCCCAGACTGAATAGATCTATAATGTGATAGTTTACCAGAAAGTAGCACTTCTGTTATCTCTCTCTCTGGCCTTGCTGGTGTGAATTTTCAGGGTTAACAGGTTCATGGACATGCTTCTTTGGTTACAATGTGTTGTATTCAGAAATATTTATTTCATTGAACTAAGCGATGTCTCTTCCAGTTACAATTTTTTTTTTAAGCACTCTTGGTACAAAAATACATTACCATTCTTAATTAATTCATTTAGAAAATAGATAATTAGCAACCCACTCACTACTTGCTAATAGGAAACTACACTGCCTCATCATGTCAACATTGGGAAATTACTGGCTGTGGGGGCATTTATTAAGCTGTTAATAAATTTAAGATGGACCAAGATGGGGAAATTTCACTTGTGCTTCCTTGCCATGGAAGCAACCATCACGGATTCCCAGATTAGAGTCAGTGCCATTTCTATCACGATTCCACAGTCGTTTCCCATCTTCCTGGCTGTTGCCTTCAGCAGTAGATTGGCCTCATTCATTTCATTCACTTTCAAAATCAGGAATTCATGTTCAAAACACTCCCAGTTTATAAGAGATGGAATAGACCATATGTTTTGCTTTTAGTGACCCCTTCTAGAGTACCATTCCCGGGTTATGCATTCAGGGTTTACTATTTTTTCCTGGTGGTTCTCTAACCGGATCCTAAGCATTTCCATGCAGCTAACACATCTTTGTATCCTTGGAACCCTTACCCAAACCTACTGAACCTACAACAGAGATGTTGCTAGACCATTAGTATGTGTTACTGAGGGGATGAGACATAGCCCATGCTTTCAGGGAAGGGTAGACCGGATGGCTTGTGTTCTGCTGCAGATAACAGCTGAGTTCCTGCTCTCTTCTGATTTTCCACTGTCCCACTACCGGGTTGTAAAGTGATGTTGTCAAATGTCATGGCTGGTGGCTGGTCAGTTCCTGGTGAGCGTATCTCTCCTGCTATAACATGAGCATTTCTGAGGAGAAAATATACTGGTGGGCAGCCAGACTCTTCTCTCCTCTGCTCAGGTCCCTTTCAGGAGGGAACAGAGTTCTTATTCTGGAAAAGAAGGTGACACTAAATCTGTTTTTACAATATCCAGAACATCACCAATCCAGGACCCTTACCACTTTTCTAAATTAAATTTGCTAATAAATCATTCTCTTCTCATATACCAACTAGGGTGATTTCCAAAATTCATATTAGGCATGTTTTATCAGATGGGTTCCATGTCATGAAAGAGTTAAGTAGATCTATATTTGGTAAAAACAAATATGTAGAAATAGCATTTTTTGACCATACATTTTAAAATCATGGTTTCATCCTATAGATCAATAGGTCAAGCATGTTAAGTCAATAGTTACTTTGTAATAACACTCAAGTATTTTTACTAAAATTTAAACAAAATTATTTGTGGCCATCATCCAGGTTGCCCAAGATGTAGTGCTTTCAATATTTTTCTGAAGTAAGACTTTTTATTTTCTTGCGGTTGGATGATTTGATATAAAACACATATCCTATATAATAAAAGCCTAATACGCAAATTGTACGACTGGGAGTTCAACCGCTCACTATGACATGTGCTGACCACCAGGGGCAGTGTGGAACATGGCAGGCATTGGCAGTGGGTGGCAGTGGAGGCACTGCTGGCCATGATGGGCCCAATGAGAGTGGGACCACGGCGGGATGGTGGAGCAGGTGAGTGGGTGGTGCCAGGCCAAGGCGGGTGTGAGCAGGGGCCCAATCACCCTGCTGATTGCCTCACAGACAGTGACCAGCAGCGGCGGCAGGGGACAGGGTCACGGCCTGGCTCCCAGGTGCTGAGGGAGCTGGTCAGGGTGTCAGGTGGGGCTGTGGGGCTGTGAGACTGAGGGTACTAGCTGGGGCTGCAAGGCTGGGGGCATGAGTTGGGGCCCGATTCCTACAGGCCACCCTGAGGAACCCCACCATGCACAAATTTGTGCACTGGGCCTCTAGTCCTTTAATATATATTTCCCAGGGAAAGTGGAATCTCATTGGATTTGAAATTTATGGCTGAGCATTTTTTTCAGCTTATAGACAATTTGGTAAAATCAGATGAAAATAAGATACACAGGAATGAATTCTGAGCACAGTTCTCGAGCTTGTTTAATACTATATATATATATATATATATATATATATATATATATATATATAATATATATATATATATATTATACAGTTCTTATTCTCAGGGGCTAGCTTACATGTAAGGGAGACCTTCAAACCTCCTTTTAAAAGGTTACTATACCTGCCTTAGAATTGTATCCTCCTAGAGAAAGATTATGTATTGAAATAATTGTAAAAGTAGACTTTTTTCCCCAAGAAAGTTAGAAAATTTTTCTTTGTGTTTTATTCATAGTAGAGGAAGTCTGAGAAAAAGGTCTCCGTTGACCTAGATTTGCTGTTTTCCTGTATGCCAATAATTTAAAGAACTCAGATTTATGCATTTGACACTATCTCGTCATAAGTAACGATGTTCCTGCATATATAGGTAGAAAGTGCTCTTTAAGAAGTGCAAATCATTTTTCACAGATTTTCTCATTAAACCTTCTATGCTGTTAATGCCCAAATTTCAGGAATATGGAAATTAAGATCCAGAGAAGTGGTTACTTACCAAAAACTTATACTATGCTAAGTAAAGAGTTTAGGAATGAATTCCCAGAGTTCTGTTCTTTCCCATAGCATCTTTGGAATGTGTTCCTGCATAAAGTACCATATACTTTGAAATAAACAGGGATATATATTTTAGGCCAATTAAATACTTTTTTAATTTATTTACAGTGGACACAATGTTTCATTTGGGAGATCAATACCTCACCAATACTAAGCCATGAAACATAAATTATTTTGCTTAAGAGAGAGTTGCCTCCCTTATCAATTTATGGAAGTTGGCTATTAGCATCATGACCCTCCAATCTTTCACATTGGCATAGGCTTTGAGAATTTATTTTGCTAAGGGCAATATTTATACACATGAGCCATTTTTTATTCCAATAATGAATGCATTAGCTTCCCTCAAATGTACAGTGAAAAATTACTCTGCAGTCATTACTCTGGCTCAGTAGATGGGGCTAAGGATGAGGAAATAGTCCTGTGAAGACTTTTTAAAAAACTATCTTAAAGCCATCATTCTTCTACAGGTGTGCATCATGTATGTGCAAACCATTCTGAAGAGAAGTCTCATTCAATCTTTACTTCATGTCCACTTTTCCCTCCTCTTTGAAGTGATTGAAAAGTTATAAAGTATACTTCCCAGACTCCTTTGCAGCTAGGTCTATCACTTAGATGGACTTGAATGAGATCCAGAAACCAGAAGTGAAGCAGGGGCCATTTAATTGCTGTTGCAGCAGTTGACAGATATTCTCTAAGAGTTGTGAGGGATCATAGTGGCTCAACATGACATAGTTGTAGAATAGTCACCAGTGACAGTGCCATCGATGTGAGGAGACTGTGATCCTGAAGTGACAGAAATCAGTAGCAGTAGCTGTTGCTTGTCTCTAGGGTTTCATGTATACTGGTATGACCTTAAAACTGAAAGTTCAAGAGGAGACCACGGTCATCCATCCCTCCAGCCCTTCCAAAGATTTGGTAAACACAACTTCCCTGAATAAAATAACTTTCTACTCGTTATGTTTTCTGTGGTTTTGTAACCTAGTGAAGCTATAGCTGCTCTCCCACTTTTAAGTGCTGAGGAATACATAACTGAGGGTTGTGTCATCACAAAGTGGAAGATCAGCATATTTGGGTCCAAATCCTGGTTTTGACAATTAATAACTGAAATTTTGGTTCTATCTTTTCATCTTAAAAATGAGTCTAAAAGTACCAACTTTATTGGAGTTTATGTAAGTAATAATGTGCATAAAGTGCTAAATCAATAAGGTGGACTTGGCTTTAGTAATAATATTTTTGAAAATACTGTTTTACTAAAACTGGTTTAAATAATAAGAAAATTTATCATCTCAAATAATTGCCAGTTACAATGAAGGATAAACTCCAGGAATTATTTAACCTGTGGTGCCGGAAGCTGGTCCATCCTTGCTGCTTGACACAGTCGCTGCAGGGAAGAAATATCTGCACAGCATATGTTTCAAGGGACCTGGCGTATATGGCATACTGTTCTTAATATGTTTGCTCATCTTCTTGGCACTATGTGTTTTAACCAAGGTGACCTCTTTGAGAAAGGTTGTTTCCCCAGGTAGGGATTTTCCCCTGAAGTTAGGGAGGGAATAAAACCCCTTAACTAAATGCCAGGTGGGTAGTTAATCACTTTAACTATGAACAATCACCCTTAAGCTACATAATCTTTACTCCCTGAAATGGAGATAAGAAACGCCCTAGCCTTTGGAATAGAAATTGACAGGATTAAAATCAACTGGTATAAATACAGATGTAACAAGACAATAAAACACAGAACTTGGCTGGAGATTCTGGCTAGAGAACCTGGCTAGGCTGCTGATCAACTGAACGCTGTCTTTGTGTCATTCCTTCTTCACCCACTCTGTCCACACCTTTGGGAACCCCTGGACCTGCTGGGGTTGGACCCCAACATCTGAGCTGCCAAGGATAGTAGTCCTCCAGCTATATTGATTGGCTGCAGGTGGGCAGTGGAGCTCCTCTAGGCACCTACCTCTGTAGCTAAGGACCTCACAGGACACCGGGGGCTGACCTTAATTGACAAAGAGAAATGGCAGGTGAAGGAGCTGTGGCAAAACTCCAGACCGAAATCAACTGTCCCATCTGCCTGGATAACCTGAGAGACCCTGTCACCATCGAATGTGGACACAACTTCTGTCGTTCCTGCATCGAGAGGTCCTGGGCTGATGTGCAGGACAGGTTCCCTTGCCCTGTGTGCTGTCACCCATGCAAAGAGAGGCACCTGTGGAGCAACACCCAGCTGGGAAGGATGGTTGACATGGCCAAGCTCCTCCAGATCACCGGGGCCAAGGTGAAGCAGCAGGAAGAGAGGCGCTTGTGTGAGAAGCACAGCCAGGCCCTGACCCTCTTCGGTGAGGAGGCCCTAAAGTTGTTGTGTCCCCTGTGCACTCAGCCCCCTGACCACCAGGGCCACCACGTGAGGCCCGTGGAGGAGGCTGCCTCTCATCACAGGCAAAAGCTCAGAAGTTACATTGAGCCCCTGAAGGAGCAGCTGGCAGACCTTCAGAAACTATTAGCCACTCAAGACAGGCAATGATCAGAACTGAGAGAAAAGGTGGAAAAGCGGAGAGCGAAGTTAGCCTCTGAATATGTGAGTGTGATAGCATCCATAGAGTGTGAGCAAGCGGCAGCTCAGTCAAGGCTAGCTGCATAAGAGCAGCACATTCTACAGAATCTCACTGCAAACAAAGCTGCATTTTCAGACCACATTTCCAAACTTAGAGTTCTATGAAAGGAGATGGCAGAGACGAGTGTGGTGTCAGATGTGAAACTGCTGATGAACATCAAGGGTGTCCTCCATCATTGTGATAACCTCCAGATGTCTATTGCGTCAAGTATAAGAGAGAAGAATTCAGTCTTCCTCCACAGTGTTCGGCCCTGCTGCAAATCATGCAGACATTTAGGGAAGAAGTTACTCTGGATCCCAAAACTGCACATGCTAATCTGCTTGTGTCTGAGGATAAAAAGTCTGTGACATTTGTGAGGAAAAAGCAAGGAGTTCATCGGAATCCAAAGGGATTTGCAGACGTCGCAGTCCTGGGTTCTGAAGGGTTTGACTGTGGCCGACATTACTGGGAGGTCCAGGTGGATGACAAGCCTGAGTGGGCCGTGGGGGTCTGTAAAGGCTCCCTTTCCAAAGAGAGAAAGCAGCCCCTGCTCAGACAGGAGAACAGATGTTGGTCGATTCAGCTGCAGGATGGTGACTATGTGGCTCCAGGTCCTGTTCCTGTCACCCTTGTGCTGCAGGAAATGCCCAGAGGGATTGCCATCTACATGGACTATGAGATGGGTCATGTTTCCTTTTATAGTTTGAATGAGATGTCTCACATCCATTCCTTCAGGGATACATTTTCTGAGGTGCTAAAGCCTTACTTCTATGTCAGATGTGATCCAAAACCTCTTACCATCCATGCTTTAAGAGATTAGGAAGGATGAACTGTTACTTTGATTCATTTTCTTCCTGTGACTTCTAGGCAGTAGGTAGAATCTTTTAAGTTATAATTTTATTGTTACTTTATTTTTTAATACATTTTTATAGATGTCAGAGGGAAGGGAGAGGGATAGAAACATCAGTGATGAGAGAGAATCATTGATTGGCTGCCTCCTGCACACTCTCTACTCTTGATCCAGCTCCCAACTGAGGCATGTGCTTTTAACTGAATTGAACCCAGAATCCTTCAGTCCACAGGATGAAGCTCTATCCATTGAGCTAAACCAGCTGAACCTCTTGCATGGGGGCGCTTCCCCTCCCTCATTTGCACACCTCACATCACCCTGCTTGGCCCTGGAGGATGGCTGGTTAGCCAGAGATGGGTAAGATTCCTCAGGGAAGGAACAACCTAAGACAGGCACAGTCGCAGAGGGACCATCGGGAGACAACTTGGGGGTCAACAGAGGTGGGGCACAGACCCTCTTCCCCCCAACTTCGCAGAGGCCTGAACCCTCACCCCTTCTGAGGGAAGTCTCCTGCCCCCATGGCTGCTTCGCTTCCCATGCCCAGCTCAGATCGGGACCCAGGTAAAGACAGAGACTGGCTGACAGCAGCTGCCCTCTCATTGCAACAGGACTTGTTTCCCATTTCTACCTTGGACCACAGGGAAAGGGGCAGCTGAAGGAAAGGGCTGTGTCAGGATGCTGACTTCTTCCCTTTTTTTCTCCCTCTTTTTTCTAAACACTTCCATGCCTTGTAGTTATTTTGCTTTCTCTTCTTTTTCTCTCTACTACCCTCCATGTCCACCTCATCCTCCTCCCCGGTATCATCCATATCGGCCGACCCAGAGGGCACAGCTGACTCCTCCCTGGACACAGACACCACCATCAAGCATGGCCTTGATGGACCCTTAGATGCAGCCCTTCAACTCGCTGACGCTTCGGGAAGCCCGTTGACAATGATGCCGCCCGCTAGCGAGATCAACAAGGACAACCAAACCCCCGACTTGAGGACAGTTGAAATCCCTTGACTGAAGAGGCCAGCAACCTTCTACAGGGACAAGGCTCCTTGTGCACTCCATCCACTATGTTTATAGCTATGCTCACTATCATTGCGTGTCAGTCTTCTTCCAAGTCTTAAACAACCCAATCTGAGAGGTGGCTGCTGATTTACATGCACTATCATTTAAAAAAATAAAAAAGGGAGAATTTGCTGGAAGCCAGTCCATCCTTGCTGCTTGACACAGTCACTGCAGGGAAGAAACATTTGCACAGCATATGTTTCAAGGGACCTGGCATATATGGCATACTGTTCTTAATATGTTTGCTCACCTTCTTGGCACTATTTGTTTTAACCAAGGTGACCTCTTTGAGAAAGGTTGTTTCCCCAGGTAGGGATTTTTCCCCTGAAGTTAAGGAGGGAATAAAACCCCTTAACTAAATGCCAGGTGGGTAGTTAATCACTTTAACTATGAACAATCACCCTTAAGCTACATAATCTTTACTCCCTGGAATGGAGATAAGAAACGCCCTAGCCTTTGGAATAGAAATTGACAGGATTAAAATCAACTGGTATAAATACAGATGTAACAAGACAATAAAACACAGAACTTGGCTGGAGATTCTGGCTAGAGAACCTGGCTAGGCTGCTGCTCAACTGAATGCTGTCTCTGTGTCATTCCTTCTTCGCCCACTCTGTCCACACCTTTGGGAACCCCCGGACCTGCTGAGGTTGGACCTCAACACTGTGGCTCAACGATATCAAAATGGTTCAATGATATTAACTGGCCAATGGCTGTTTTTAAAAATGAAATTTTATTTAACTGGGTTATATCCTTCTGGTGACTTTTGCATTACAATGGTTAAATTAAATAGTTACCACAGGAACCACAGACCATCATGTTAGCAAAGCTAAAGTATTTACTATCTGGCTCTTTGCAGTAAATTTATTGACCCTTAATAGAAACAGTGACACTACTGTCCTCAGCAATCTTATCCTAAGGATGGATCCCTCCATGCCCACAAAATGTGCCAGCATCAATCAGAGGGAGAGAGAGAAGGAGGAAGGGATGGAGGAAGGGAAGCATGGAGGGAAGGAGGAAGGGAGGGAGAGAGGATAAGAATAAGAACTATTTCCTCCAGGCATGGCACATTTTGTTTCCTTCAGCTTTATTGGACCAGATTATATCACACACTCACTCCTGGACAAATAACTGTTGTTCGGAGACCTGTTAAGCATACATTGGTTTAGAATTCTACTTTGGAGCTTATCATGGGCCACTTACCTGAAAAAATTGGGGGTTTTATACGGCTGAAAAAATGCTCAGCAAAAAACATTATTTACCATAAGCCCCTAACAGAGTGCTCAGAGCCGGATAGGTACTCAATAACTTTTCATTCCTTTGCCCAGCAATGATGGTCTCTACTTGGGTAGGTTAAAATAAGCACTGGGCTAGATGTTGAGTGACCTGGCATTTGATATTGACTTAAGCTAAGAGTAGCTTGTGACCTTAGAAAAAAATCATTTAATTTTAATTTTTGCATTGAAATATAAAGGGTTATGGATTAGACACTATCTAGAGACCATTCTGGTTATTAAATAAAAGTATTCATTAATGGACCTATATTTGTGTAGTGCATTAGCATTTTCAAACTGATTTCCATATACACTACAGGGAAGCTTGTTGGCAGTAGTCAAGGAGAAAATGTCTCCAAGGTGCAAGATCAGAGTGTATGTTTACTTCTTGATAGATTCAAATCCTCACTGGGGCTGAGTGTCAAGCAGAGGTGAGACATGACCAATGTGGCAGAACATGTTCATTCATTCATTTATTCGTTCAATACATATGATTCAGTGTCTGCTACCTTCCAGGCACTGAGCTAAATAGAAGAGGGGCCATGATCTCATAGAGTCTACATTCAAAGGGCAGTAGAAGAACAGTCAGAGACGGCACAAAAAACAACACACTTTTATATAGTGACAATGTTTATGATGATAACCAATGACTGTGGGGCTGCATCATGTGACAGGGTCAGGATAGACTTCGGTGACAGGATCTTTCATCTATGAATGTGTAAATCTGGAGGAAGAACATCCCTTTCCTTTTAATATATTTTGCCTGAGTTTTAGGTTCCATTGATATAGCAATAATTTTCCATTTCTCTCCTAACACTTTTCTCTGTTGAGAAGTTCTTACAAGTCTTCCCTTGGGAAAAAGATATGTGTTAGAAAAAGGAAGGTTGGGGAAGGGGAAATGTTTAAATAGTTTTTGAGTTATTTCAGAATGACAGAATTTCAGCCATTATAAAAGTTAAGCTCATGTTTTCTAATTTTGGAAGCATATTTTAGGCAATAGAAACAAAAGTACTCAGAGACCTATAGCAATCTCTTTATATGCCAATCAAATCACATGAAGAGGCACAGAAAAAGCACCCTAGATTGGCCCACTCCTGAGGAACGTGATTTGTTAAGCTTCAGAGAAAAGGAAAAACATACTTCAAGAGGTAGCAGTAGTATCTTTCTGCCTAGACTGAAAATGGATTCCTCACGTGCACAGGGTACAGCACTTACGGTATTGCAACCTCTCCACACAACAGTAATTGATGATGTTACCGCTAAGTTAATCCTTTTGCTATTGCAGCAAGCGTGTGATGTTACATTTAGTGAACCCTCATTCATGCTTCCTGCTCTTGAATCTCTAAAACCCTGTTTCTCCTTTTGAATGCATTTTTCAAAGCAGCTTATAAGCATTTATACATTTGAATATATTGTTAATGTGACACTTGCAGAGAAAAAAATTGTGTTAATCTGGGAAATACAAAAGCAGCTTGGAAAAGCATAAGCCTGCCTCCAGGCAAAATGGACCCAGTTAATGTTTGTAATGATTGGTTTGCAGGGATTTTATAAAAGTCAGTTTGTCTTATCTGAGGCTGAGTCTACATAGTGCAGAAACAAAAGATTAATGCAATTACTTTGGTGACTCCCTCCCTAGCCTCAGGAAAAAAAATAAACCTATTTTGTATCATTGTCCCCATAGCAAAATTCTGAATATATCACTTCATTCATAGTATATGATTAAATTTTTTGAGATCATAACAACCAAACTATTTTGAAGATAAAAATATAAAAAATGTAATTGTTTGAGAAATCATATAAATATAGCTATATATCCTATCTAATAAAAGATAAACATGGTAATTAGCTGTACATCCGCTACCCTTCCCATTGGCTAATCAGGGCTATATGCAAATTAACTGCCAACCAAGATGGTGGCCAGCAGCCAGGCAGCTGAAGCGAACAGGAGGCTTGCTTGCTCCAGTGATGGAGGAAGCCAAGGTTCCCCGCCTGCCGCTGCCGGCCTCTGAACTGCACTCTAAGCAACTATGTTGCAATTATAGAAGCTAAACAATCCCCAGAAACCTGCTTTCAGTCAGCCGGGCCTCAGAGCTGGAGTTGCAACAGTGTTACAATTATAGAACCAAAACAAACCCAGATACCTGCTTTCAGCAGCCGAGGTCTCAGAGCTGGAGCCGAGACTCAGAGCTAAAGCTGGCTCTCAGCTCCAGTGACAGCCATAGAAGGTAAATAAAACCCAGAATAAAAAAGAAAAAAAGGAGAGGTTGAGAGCTTCAGTCACCCACCAGCCTGAAAACAGCCCTCAGCCCCTCATCCAGGCTGGCCAGGCACCCCAGTGGGGATGCCCACCCTGAAGGGGGTGTGATCAGCTGCAAACAGCCATCATCCCCTCACCCAGGCTGGCCAGGCACCCAAGCTGACCCCCACCCTGATCCGGGACACCCTTTAGGGCAAACCAGCGGGCCCCCAACCGTTCACCAGGCCTCTATCCTATATAGTAAAAGGGTAATATGAAAACTGACCCTAACAGCAGAAAGACTGGGAATGACTGGTCACTATGACACACACTGACCACCAGGGGGCAGACTTTCAATGCAGGAGCTGCCCTCTGATGGTCAGGTCGCTCTCATGGGAGGAGCTCTGCTCAGCCACAAGCCAGGCTGATGGCTGCCAATACAGCAGTGGTGGTGGGAGCCTCTCCTGCCTCCTCAGCAGCGCTAAGGATGTCCGACTGCAGTTTAGGCCTGCTCCCCGCTGGCAAGTGGACATCCCCCGAGGGCTTCTGGGCTGCCAGAGGGATGTCTGATTGCTATCTTAGGCCCAATTCCCCGGGGAGTGGGCCTAAGCCAGTAGGTGGCCATCCCCTGAGGGGTCCCAGACTGCGAGAGGGCACAGCCTGGGCTGAGGGACCCTCCCTCACCCCCGAGTGCACAAATATTTGTGCACAGGGCCTCTAGTATATATATAAAAGCCTAAGCAACCTTTACAACCAAATGACTGGTCGCTATGACATGCAATGACCACCAGGGGGCAGACACTCAATGCAAGAACTGCCCCCTGGTGGTCAGTGTGCTCCCACAGCCAACCTCCCCTGGCCCGCCAACCTCACATGGTCCCTCCCCCCGAGCAGCAGGCCCCGATTACCTGATAGGGGTTGGGCCCTGGGCTGGGATGGGGAACCAGGGGTGGGTGGCGGTGAGGCTGGTGGCCAACTTCCCCTGAGCTGGCAGGCCCTAGTGATGGTGTGGCGGTGAGAGAAGGAGGAGGGGGTGAGGCGGGGAACCACATGGTGGCAGGGGTGCCAAAAGCAGTGTCGGTGTCTGGCATCCGTTCCTTCTGTGCCAGCCAAGTGACTGTTGCCTTTACTCCCAAGCCCACCAGGGCCTTCAGGCCCCAATCGGCCTTGCCCCAATCACCCTGGCCCCAATTGGCCCTGATCACTGGCCAGGCCTAAGAACCCCACCAGTGCATGAATTTTGTGCACCGGGCCTCTAGTACATATATAAATAAGTGACAATGATAGCACTAAGATAGTTCACATGCTTACAATACATCAGACTCCACCTGATGCTGCAAAGCATCATTCAGGTAGATAGATTCTTTGGAAATTCTAAACCCAGACCCTAAATAGCACCCTCTTGCCTTGGTGGCTACAACAATGTCCAAGTTGGCCTGGATAAAGGAAAAGAGATATTGGGTATATATACATGTAGAGAATGATCAGGATTGCCTCCATTTTAGAGGTCAGAAATCGAGGTTTAAATAAATTTTAAGTAATTCTCCCAAAGTCACATAATTCATGAAAGTTGGGTTTTAAGCTCAGGTCTTCATAATGCTAAGTTCTCTCTACTACAGCAGGACACCTGCTCTAATACATTCTTGCATTTACCATCATGCCCACTACATATGAAACCCAGGCAACAATTTTCTAATAGACTAAAATAATGGCAATACTCTACATGTTAAAAATAATTGAAATTATTAAAGTATCCTTCCAACTTCCAATGCTTATTTTTACTCTCAGAGTTAAACAGATGGTTGCAGGCAAACTTATTTTTAAAAGGGCCAGGTATTAACTATTTTAGGTTTTGCAGGCCATATAGTCTGTGTCATAATTCCTCAACCCTGTTCTTATAGTGCAAAGGGGGCCACAGATGATAGTAAGCAAATGAGCATAGTTGTGTATAATAAAACTGTATTTATAAACATGGGGCCAGCTTTAGTTTGCTGACCCCTGGTTTAGATAGTAAAGCTATTCCACTTTCTGTTAATAATGTGTATTTTATGATTTTACACCTGTAACTTATAGCATTTGCTTCCTGTATCCATGTAGACAGAGCTCAGTTTGACTTGCATTGTCCTTGTACATATCCTCTTTTTGATATTTGTGACTGTCCCTCTCATAGCCTGTTAACTGACATTATGAGCAGCTATTACAAATTACAAACTAGAAAGGATTTCAGGACAATTTACTTTGTGTAATATTCTTTTGAACAAAGCACAGACTGGGGCAGTGATGGCAAATCTTTTGAGCTCGGTGTGTCAGCATTTTGAAAAACCCTAACTTAACTCTGGTGCCATGTCACATACAGAAATTTTTTGATATTTGCAACCATAGTAAAACAAAGACTTATATTTTTGACATTTATTTTATATATTTAAGTGCCATTTAACAAAGAAAAATCAACCAAAAAAAAATGAGTTTGTGTGTCACCTCTGACACACATGTCATAGGTTCCCCATCACTGGACTAGTGTAAGTCCTTCTCTTCGTTTTAAGATAATAGCCTTTGCCTGGCTGGTGTGGCTCAGTGGTTGAATGTCAACTTATGAACCAGTAGGTTATGGTTTGATTCCCAGTCAGGGCACATGCCTTGGTTTTGGGCTCAATCCCTGGTAGGGGACATGCAGGAGATAGCCAATCAATGAATCCTTCTCTTCATTGATGTTTTCATCTCTCTCTCTCCCTCTCCCTTCAACTCTGAAATAAATAATATGTGTAACGGACTTTTATTAACTACTTTTCCAAGCAGTTCTGAGTTCACTCATTCCTCTATAGTTTCTTCATAAGATTCTCCTCTGCTGCATTCAGCATCCTAGTTGGGATGGTTTTATTACTGTTATTTTTTAAAGTATATACTTCTCTGTATGACTCCTTGAAAGCAATGCCCAGGTAAGTGTCACCCTGGCAACTGGTCCACTTAAATTACTTTCTCTCTTGCCCTGAGCCTGTCTTCAGAAGAAAGAATGCATGGCCAAAAACCTCATTTAAAACTTTCAGACAGAAAACCAGGCATTTGAGGAATTGCTTTGGACTCTTTGGACAGTTTCAAACACAGTCAAAGATGAGAAAGTGATATGAATAGGAGGAAGAAAGGGAAGGTAACATATTGGTGGGCATACCTTGTTTTTGATAGCATTTTTATAGTCCATAAAACAATTTTAATGTCTTATTTCATTTGTCTCATACAGCTTCCTGAAGTTTGAGACCTTTGATATTTTGAAAACTCAGACTCAGATAAGAAAAGTGAGATGTCAGCATATTTGATAAACAGAATTTTTTCATATCAAAATCCATCGTGTTTTCTACATTTTTCCCATGGAAGCTTTATTTATTTTTTATTGATTTCAAAGAGGAAGGGAGAGGGAGGTAGAATCATCAATGATGAGAGAGATCCTAAGAGGAGGAGAAACCAAGATGGCGGCATAGGTTAACGCCGGAGATTGCTGCCTCGAACAACCACTTCAGAGATATAACTAAAGGACAGAACAGACATAATCCAGAACCACAGGAAGGCTGGCTGAGTGGAAATTCTACAACTAGGAGGAAAGAGAATATCATACCCAGACTCAGAGGAGGCTCAGTGCTGAAGTGAAATACTCAGGTGCGGAGTGCGTGCGAGCGGGCTGGCGGCGGAGGGCGCGGTTGTTGTTTTCAATCGGGAGGGAGTTTCAGACTCTGAGCTCCAGTTCTGGGCGAGTCTCTGGGGACCCAGACTCAAACGGGAGAAGCGGAACTGTCTGGCTTCCGTCGGAACTCGAGGGCAGCTTTCTCTCCGAGATTTGCAGCGGTTGCTGGGACTCTGAGAGGCAGAGCACCTAGGGACGGAACTGAGAGCAGCCATAACTGCTTGTTCCGCCCGACCTGTAGATCCCCGAGGACCTGCCCCGCCAAAGCCCTGCGCAGAGCCATTTGCCGATAGCCTCAGGCAAAGGCTAGATTAGCACAGCCCTAGAGATCCAGCACAGAAGCTCTCCCACTGCAGACACAGCTGACTCTCATAGACAGTTAGCCTGGAGGTCAAATCACCCCTGGTATTACCGACAACAATCAAGGCTTAACTACAACACTGCGCACAAAGACCACTAGGGGGTGCACCAAGAAAAGATTAAAAAAAATGCGGAGACAAAGAAACAGGACGCAAATGTCAGAAATGGAAGATATAGAGCTCAAAACCACACTTTTAAGGTCTCTCAAGAACTGTCTAGAAGCTGCCGATAAACTTAGTAAGGCCCTCGAAAAGACTGGTGACACCGCCGATAAATGTAGTGAGATCCTCAAGAAATCTAATGAGACCCTCGATGTTGTGATAAAGAACCAACTAGAAATTAAGCATACACGGACTGAAATAAAGAATATTATACAGACACCCAACAGCAGACCAGAGGAGTGCAAGAATCAAGTCAAAGATTCGAAACGCGAAGAAGCAAAAAACACCCAACTGGAAAAGCAAAATGAAAAAAGAATCCGAAAATACAAAGATAGTTTAAGGAGCCTCTGGGGCAGCTTCAAGCGTACCAACATCAGAATTATAGGGGTGCCAGAAGATGAGCGAGAGCAAGATATTGAAAACCTATTTGAAGAAATAATGACAGAAAACTTCCCCCACCTGGTGAAAGAAATAGACTTACAGGTCCAGGAAGCGCAGAGAACCCCAAACAAAAGGAATCCAAAGAGGACCACACCAAGACACATCATAATTAAAATGCCAAGAGCAAAAGACAAAGAGAGAATCTTAAAAGCAGCAAGAGAAAGAAACCCAGTTACCTACAAGGGAATACCCATACGACTGTCAGCTGATTTCTCAACAGAAACTTTGCAGGCCAGAAGGGAATAGCAAGAAATATTCAAAGTGATGAATACCAAGAACCTACAACCAAGATTACTTTATCCAGCAAAGCTATCATTCAGAACTGAAGGTCAGATAAAGAGCTTCACAGATAAGGAAAAGCTAAAGGAGTTCATCACCACCAAACCAGTATTATATGAAATGCTGAAAGGTATCCTTTAAGAAGAGGAAGAAGAAGAAAAAGGTAAAGATACAAATTATGAACAACAAATATGCATCTATCAACAAGTGAATCTAAGAATCAAGTGAATAAATAATCTGATGAACAGAATGAACTGTTGATTATAATAGAATCAGGGACATAGAAAGGGAATGGACTGACTATTCTTGGGGGGGAAAGGGGTGTGGGAGATGCGGGAAGAGACTGGACAAAAATCGTGCACCTATAGAAGAAGACAGTGGGTGGGGAGTGAGGGCGGAGGATGGGGCGGGAACTGGGATGAGGGGAGTTATGGGGGGAAAAAAGAGGAACAAATGTAATAATCTGAACAATAAAGATTTAATTTAAAAAAAATATCCGAAGAGGATAAAAACAAAACAAAACAAAAAAAATGATGAGAGAGAATCATTGAGCAGCTGACTTCTTCATGCCCCAAACTGGGGATCAAACCTGCAACACAGATATATTCCCTGATTGGTCATCAAACCATGACCTTCATAGGTAGATGCTCAACCACTGAGCCACGCCAGCTGACTTCCCATGGGAGTTTTAATATTAAACCTGAAACCATCAAAAAGCTTATTACTAAAATTAAATATATTATAATTTAAATATAATAACATAATTATATATAATCCTAACTATAGTGCATTGTCTCCATATTTGTTGAACAAATATGTATACTTCTATATACTTATATACAATTGTCATGCACAATCTTATTTCTATAGAAAAATGGTTTTCATTTTCACTCTAGGTACAAAATATGTTTTGCTATATCAGTGGTGGTAGCACCTTCCCTAGTGAAATTGGAACAGAACCTCCACAGGGCAATAGAGGGGTGCAGACAGCATAACCATGGCAAATCATAAGGACAGAACCTCTGTATTTCTGCATAACACAAAACATCTTTCAAATACTCTCTGTACCATGGTACTCAGGTTACATCATCTCCTTCTCTGCACATGGCAGGGATTATACCAGCTGCCTGCTGTGGGCAAAAAAGGAGATGCTGGGACAGGAGTACCATTTTGCTCTTATAGATTTTAATAATAGAGAAGTTTTGGAGGAGTCATTTACCTAGTGGGTTGACAGTATTCTTTCTCATTTACCACAGAAGTCACCTCAGAATCTGTAACACAGCACTCTGGGCCTGCAAAGCCAATCAGTAGGATTTTGCACTAAAATCAAAAACTCTTGCTGTAGACATTCTGTATTGGATATTAAGGTCAATTGTCTCTTTTATTGGATAGATTTTGGAAGTGATTCATTCTTGCAAACACATGAGTTGGGGCCTATCTCTATGGTGAAAAATGTTGTTATACAGAGATTTTGTTATATTGACCTTGAGTTAATATAGGAGCTATACTTAATACATTTTTACTTCATTTAATCATCTGTTTTTTATATTTCACTTCAATCTTTTTGACCACATAGAAATAAAAATAACAATAATGAACTTCAGTCTAGTGTATTATGCTTGATGCGACATTTAAAGATAGAGTGAAAGTAAAATTTTTCTATTAATTTTATTAATAGTTCTTTCAAACTATTCTCTTATTTTTGCAACTGATTTAACTTTAAAGAAGTATTTCTGTTAAAATCATATTCTACGTTTATTTTAGAATTGTCAGGTACTTCTCAGGGATATTTTCTATTTATTTCATGTTTGGGACTTTGTTTTTACTTTCAAAGTATTCTGTTTTGATATAGTCATTAGCGATAACAACTATGAAGAGTAGTGTAGCAAAAATAGAAAGTATCTTGACACTGAAATAAAATAATTTGGCCCTAGCTGGTTTGTCTCAGTGGATAGAGTGTTGGCCTGTGGATTGAAGTGTCCTGGGTTTGATTCCTGTCAAGGGCACATGCCCAGGTTGCAGGCTTAATCCCTACTAGGGGTTGTGCCGAGATCAATGATTCTCTCTCATCATTGATGTTTCTATCTTGCTCTCCCTCTCTCTCCCTTCCTCTCTGAAATAAATAAAAATATATTTTTAAAAATTTGAAAACTGGACTTGAAATTTAATACTGTTAGTTATAAGTTCTAAACTTAGAAATTAGTTCTTTTCTTAAAATTTCCTAGTAAATCAGTTGTTCAACCATTATAGTTAGACTGATAGACTAACTCCTAAAATCTAATTAAAACAGAGTAGAGCTTAAGGTTTTAGATGTAATGAGTAAAAAGGTAAATAGATAGCAATATGAATAACACAACTGGATAAAATGATGTTTAATTTATTTTGAATATATATATATAGTTTAATACAAAAATTTATTCACTTAAAGAAAAAGAAAGATATAGATGAAATATTTTATAAGACTTAAAAAATAAAATTTAGGACATTTTTAGAAATGTTTTAGAAGGAGGCACTGATATTTTTTAAATTGCATATAATTCTGAAAATGGTTTTTTATTTGCATTATTGTATTTTCTGCTCAAATTAGAAACATTTCTGGAATCTATACAAAGAAAAGGAAATAGAACAAAAATTTCAGTCAGGTAAGGGGGGAATAATTGAAAGAGAGAAGAAAATATGAAAGGTTAAATATATTTGTGAGTTTTCCTCAGGTGAAATCAACAAAGTAAGAGAAAAAGCAGAACATCTATGGGTTCTACCTTTTATTGGGTGGAGAGAGGATGTTGAGAGAAAGATACAGTCATGGTTGATAATGTTGGCCTAGGGCAGTGGTCAGCAGACTGCAGGTCAGCAAACCGCGGCTTGCAAGCCACATGCGGCTCTTTGGCCCCTTGAGTGTGGCTATTCTACAAAATACCGGCTCTTCCACAAAATACTGACTTCTGCGCATGGGCCATAAAGTCTCAATCGAACTGTCCGTGCGCGCCCGCACATGGTATTTTGTGGAAGAGCCACACTCAAGGGGCCAAAGAGCTGCATGTGGCTTGCGAGCCTCGGTTTGCCGACCACAGGCCTAGGATAAGTTGCTGTATGTTTCCAGTGAGCTGTGAAAATGGTATAGATGCCACAGCCACCTTAGAAGAAAGTTTAGCAGGTTCTTATAAAACTGAACATGCTTTTGGCATATCATCCAGCAGTCACATTCCTTGGTATTTACCCAAAGGAGTTTAAAACTTATGCCCACACAAAAACCTATACACAAATATTTATAGTAGCTTTATTTATAATTGGCAAAATTTGGAAGCAACCAGATATCTGTCAGTAAGTGAATGGATAAATAAACTGTTGTATATTAAGAAAATGGAGTATTACTGAGTGAAAGAAAAAAGCCATCAAGCCACAAAAAGACCTGGAGTGACCTTAAATGTAATTTTCTAAGGGAAAGAAGTCAATCTGAAAAGGCTACATACTGTATGATTACAACTCTAGGATATTCCAGAAAAAGTAAAACTGTGCAGACAATAAAAAGACCAGTAGTTGTCAGAGTTTGGAGGAAGGAGATGGATGAATAGGTGGAGCAAAGAGGATTTTTATAGCAGTGAAAATAATCTGTATTATATCATAATGATGATACATGTCATTAAACATTTATTCAAAGCCATAGAATGAATTACACCAAAAGGGAACCCTAATGTAATCTATGGACTCTGGGCAATAATGATGTGACTATGTATATTTATCATCCTATATAATAAAAGCCCAGCAACCAAAATGGTAGAACGACCAGAACAACCAGAGGCCAGAATGACCATGGCCCCTCACCCTGGCCAGCACCCCCCCCCCATTGAGAGGTTAGGGGTGATCAGGTAGGCAGGAGAGCAGTTAGGGGCGATCAGGGAGGCAGTAGAGTGGTTAGGGATGATCAGGCAAACAGAGGCGGTTAGGGGCAATCAGGCAGGCAGAGTGCTTAGGAGCAATCAGGTGGGCAGGCAGAGGCAGTTAGGGGTAATCATACAGGTAGGCAGGAGTATTTAGGGGTGATCAGGCAGGCAGGTGGGTAGTTTGGGGTGATCAGGCAGGCAGAGGTGGTTAGGGGCATCCAGGCAGGCAGAGGCAGTTAGGGGTGACCAGGCAGGCAGGGGCAGTTAGGGGTGACCAGGTAGGCAGAGGCAGTTAAGGGCAACCAGGCAGGCAGAGGCAGTTAGGGGTGATCAGGTAGGCAGAGGTGGTTAGGGATGATCAGGCAGGTAGAGGTGGTTAGGGGTGATCAGGCAAGCAGAAGGGTTAGGGGCGATCAGGAAGGCAGAGGGGTTGGGGCGATCAGGAAGGCAGACAAGTGGTTAGGCTGATCAGGCAGGCAGGCAGGCAGGCAGAGTGGTTAGGGGTGCTCAGGCAGGCAGGCAAGCAGTTAGGGGCCAGCAGTCCTGGATTGTGAGAGGGATCCCGGATTTTGAGAGGATGCAGGCTGAATTTCGTGCACCAGGCCTCTTGTTTCTAATAAAAGTACCACTCTGCTGAGTGATGTTGGTAATGGGAGGGGCTACACATGTATGCATACAGGGGAATATAGGAAATCTCTGTACATTTCCCTCAGTTTTGCCGTGAAACTTAAACTACTTGAATTTTTATTTAAAGTTGGTATAGAGGCTAAGGGAAATGATTCATTTATTAGTTCTTCACAGCTAAGGGGTATCTAGTGGTTAAGATACCCACTAACTGTATTTGTAACAAAAGATGCACACACACATAACTAATAGATTGGTCAGTACTTTTGTGTATGTGTGGAAGAGTTGGGGAATGGATCATTTTACCCCTTGTACGGCCTTACAATGGGAAGTTTGCTGGCATATAGAGAAATTCAGTCAGTACAACACCCGCTTCCAGGTTAGGATGATTTACTGCGATGTTCTCTGTATTGCTGTCTTCTTATAAATATGTTACTCAACCACAATTTCCTTGGTAGTGAGCACTACCTCTCCGTAGTTTTCATCTTGTCCTACAGATTGAAAATCTCGATTTTGTTCATAAATTTGTAATCCTTGGTCCAATGCAAACATACTGAGAGGATCCCAAGTTGTCCCTACGTTTCTCTGGAGAACCAGAGTGGCTGCATCTTTCATGTGTGATTAACAGGGACATCTCTCCTGAAATATCAGAGATTGTTACACATCCCCATTCTGAGATCAATCTCCATAGATTTCACTGCCAACACTGAGCTACTGTGAATAATCTGATCACTTGGATACACATATTATTAAATTGCTCTTGATTACATTCATTTTGCTTCATTTTCTCTGTTTCTGACAAAAATATGTAGAGAGAACCAGGAATTAAGTGCAAGAGATTCTAAAGAAGATAGTAACTTATTTCTGAATTACTTTTTAAAAGAATTTAGACCTGCTATGTGGGCACTTAGGTCCCTTCTTATAATATCTACTTCCTTTTTAGAGGAAAAAAAAAGTAACTAAAGTGATTTTATTCAAGTATAATTATTTTGAGCCTATTTTCTGGCTCTGAAGGCTCTATCGTGAAATATTTTTGACATGCAGAACATAGCTCCCATATAATATTTTATTTAAAGAATTTCAGAATAGTCAAAAACACCAAAGTCTGGAGATAGACTATTTCTTCCCCATTTTCTGAGCAAAGACTTTCTTTAAAAAAATGACAGACACAGCTGTAACAAAAGAAACTTGAGGGACCATGCCTTCTTATATCAACTAAAAGTTGCTAATTTAGAGATGTGATTGTATTTTCAGTATATTATAAACAAATGTTCTAAAATAGTGTGGTAAAGGGGAAATTTTCCTGGACATAGCTGGAAGACATAGAAATTATTTCTCAGTTTTTGATGAAATAAATATTATTGGATTCAAGTAGAGTTTGCATGTGCAAACAAAAATATGGATTGACCTACTTCTCAAGCAGCAATGTCCTGGTGCTAACGACATGCTGCTGCTTCCAGATTTTCTGTGAATGGGCAGGAGAATGTGTGTGCTGTGTGTGCCTGATGCTTACATCATAGCAACTGGTAGACTTCTCTCTGAATAACATTTGCACCGGAAAGGGTTCTAGAAGAGAGATGACGGCATTGGGGGCAGCAGCCAGTGCTCAATCCTGAAGCATGTACAGCAGCAGGATAAGGCCACCAGTGAGATGAGGATTAACATGCCTTCTCCTAATTCCTCTGGCTGACACACTGTCGGAGCTACAAAACAGAAGGGGGCTTGATAATGCCCCATGGGGTCTCAGCATTTGCTTGAAAACTTCTGAGATTCCCTTCCTTTTTATTTAGCAGAGAAGTGGGGAAAATTGAACATACCTTTCAAAATCACTTGGGAAAATTTGGTGTCACAGTCTTAAGGATACTGGCTAGTAACGAAGATAGAGGGTCTATTGTCTTCATATTCTGTGTTTATTTAGAAACCCTAAGAACCATATTTCTATCACTGGGAATAATAATTTTAAAGCCTCATGACCCAAACCATATGTATGTGGAATGGCCTAGACAACAGCATAATGCATTGGAGCTGCAACCCCCTCTGTGGCAATGTGAACGCCGGTGAGTGAGTAAGGAGTGCGAGACTTTGGAATACGTAGCCACCTGCATCTTGTGACTTGGAAGATGCTGGAATGGTTTCTTGTTTAAAAATGTCTCCTATATCCTTTTCAACCAGGTATCATTTAAAATCCTATAAAAAATAAATATTCTTAGTTGAAAAAACTTTGCTTTAAATTTCCTGTTCTTGATTTTGTGGAGAAATAATTATTTTATTATATTTTTAATCTTCACCCTAGGAGGATATCTTTTTGTTAAGACAAAAAAAGAGGGGAGAGAGAGAGATTGCCTCCCATACATGCCTATGACCTGGGGATTAAACCAGAAACCTAGGTATGTACCCTGACCGGAAATCGAACCCACAACTTTTTGGTGTATGGGAGGATGCTCCAACAAACCAAGCCACCCAGCCAGGGCGAGAAATAATGTTTTTATAAATTCTATATAATTATTATTGATAGAAGTAATAATAACTTAAAAAAACATTAAAATCACTTATTGAGTGCTTGACATGTGTCGGTCGCTGGAAGAATGTTGCTAAAGGAAAATCAGACACTTAGCTTTTTATATAACTATAAAGAATGCACCCATGGAGGAAGTGTGCTTGTCCTCACTGCATAGCTGGTGATTTTATATAACAGAGTTAATCCCGTTAGTCCAGGTCATATTGTTAATGATTGAAGGCAGAACATTCACTCCCAGAACATGTTCTCTTGATCACCATAAACTTTGTTTATGACCTTGTGTACTCCTTTTTACATTGCTATAGATAATGTCATGTGACAGTATAAAAAGCTAAGAATATAAGACTGTTTCTGCGTTGGCTTATGCAGTTTCCTCCACCTGTGCTTTCTTTCACTTGAAATTCTTTATAATCCTTCTTCCAAATCAGGTCAAATGCTAAAGGGTCCAAGAAGTTTGTTTCAGTACCTCCCATCCATTTTCATCCCATGTGCTGGAATTATTTCTTCTTCTCTGCCCGAAAAGCATGTTCTCTGTGCCTAAATTATGGCAAATCACACTGGGATTATTTGATTATCTCTGACCCATCCTGAGATTGCAAATTCGCTCAAGTGCATGAACTGTGTTTGTCATATTTCAATTCCCCGTCCCTAGCTCTTTTACCCATTACAGGTACACAATAAACAACTTGTGTGGGTTTGAATTTATTCCACAATCCTGGGGGTAGAAATGGAATGCTTCTTCACTTTCTCTGAGTCATACTCGCTGATAAGTAGAAAATTAGTTCGGAGTGCATGGGAGAAAGAAAATCAGAAAAGGAAGCTGGCAACAAGTACACTGTATTCTGAATACTTTACATGTCTTCTAAGAGACAAACCAGAGAAAAACACCTGTTAGTCTTGTTCTAGACACAAACAGCATATCAAAGAGACTAAATAACCAGATCTGGAGTGACTTTGGCCAGGAGATAGAATCTCTTTAAGTATAAATTCTCTTATTTGTTCTACTAGTTAGGATAACAAATACCTGATCTACTTATATAAAAACCCTGGATGTAACATCACATCCCAAAGCTCGATCAACCGGAAGTCAGTCCTGCAGGGGTCGTCTTGGAAACAGCTGCACCCTCCCCCAGCTGTTTCCTGGAGGGCGAGGTTTCAGGCAGGAACCTACCCTTGGAGCAGAGCGTGGAAGTACTGAGTCCTGGGTTGCCTTGCCAAGGGGTGTGCCCTCCCCGAGCTGTTTCCTGTGAGGCCCGAGGGAAGAACCCATCCTCGGAGCGACAGGAGTGCCCAGCAGCAGTCAGTCCTGGGTTGCTGAGGCGGAGGCCACAGTGTGGTAGAACTCTGGGTGTGGCCCAATAGGGGGCGTGGCCGGCCTTCAAACCAGACCCTGACAGGAGGGAGGAGGGAGCCCCATTCCTCACAGAATCTGCTGTTGGATAGCTTGCTGTCAGTGGCCTACCAGCCAGGAACCCCATTCACCTGCACCCTGGAGGGAGGAGGGAGCCCTATTCCTCATGGAATCGACAGGTGGCCAGCTTGCTGTCAGGGGCCTGGCAGCTAGGAATCCTATTCACCTGCATATCTGTATAAAGTTTTAATACATTATATTAGAGGTTGTGGTGGTATTGTTTTACCCACAGTGTCTACAGGAATTGCTACAAATTTACTTCTCAGTGGAAGTGCCTTTCATTCCCAATATAAATTACCCATTCCATTAAAGGAAACTTCAATTTCTAGACTCAATATAAAGAGCGAAGTTGCTAAAACTATTAAAAAGGTCCAACTTCTCATTATTGATGAATGCACCATGGCATCCAGCATGCTATGAATGCCATAGACAGATTACTAAGAGAAATTATGAGTCTGAATGTTGTATTTGGTGGGAAAGTTCTCCTTCCTGGAGGGGATTTTCGACAATGTCTCAGTATTGTACCACATCCTATGTGACTGGCCATAGTACAAACGAGTTTAAAGTACTGCAATGTTTGCAGATGTTTCAGAAAGTGGTCTCTACAACAAATATGAGATCAGAGGATTCTGCTTATAGTGGATGGTTAGTAAAACTTGGAAATGGCAAACTTGATAGCAGTTTTCATTTAGGAATGGATATTACTGAAATCCCCTGTGAAATGATTTGTAATGGATCTATTATTGAAGCTACCTTTGGAAATACTATATCTATAGATAATATTAAAAATATATCTAAACGTGCAATTCTTTGTCCAAAAAATGAGCATGTTCAAAAATTAAATGAAGAAATTTTGGATATACTTAATGGAGATTTTCACGCATATTTGAGTGATGATTCCATTGATTCCACAGATGATGTTGAAAAGGAAAATTTTCCCATCGAATTTCTTAATAGTATTACTCCTTCGGGAATGCCATGTCATAAATTAAAATTGAAAGTGGGTGCAATCATCATGCTATTGAGAAATCTCAATAGTAAATGGAGTCTTTGTAATGGTACCAGATTTATTATCAAAAGATTACGACCTAACATTATCGAAGCTGAAGTATTAACAGATCTGCAGAGGGAGAGGTTGTTTTGATTCCAAGAATTAATTTGTCCCAATCTGACACTGGCCTCCCGTTTAAATTGATTCAATGATGGTTTCCAGTGATGCCAGCATTTGTGATGACTATTAATACATCACAATGACAAACTCTAGACAGAGTAGGCATATTCCTACCTGAACCCGTTTTCGCACATGGTCAGTTATATGTTGCTTTCTCTCGAGTTTGAAGAGCATGTGACGTTACAGTTAAAGTTCTAAATACTTAATCACAAGGGAAATTAGTCAAGCACTCTTAAAGTGTTTTCACTCTTAATGTGGTGTACAGGGAGATATTAGAATAAGTTTAATTACTTTATCAGTCATTGCATCACTGTTTTTATATCATGTTTTTGTTGTTTTCATATCATGTTTTTGTCATTTTTTATCATGCTTCTGCTGTTGTTATATCCTTTTGTTACTGTTTATTTATTAATAAATTTATATATTATTTTCATATACATTTTACTAATTTCCTTTCATCTCTCACACTTCTATTATAGAGAAAGGGCAAATAGCAATATTAAAATATCTCCGCTAATTAATTCCCTTTTAATGTGCATGAATTTCGTGCACTGGGCTACTAGTATTTAATAAGAGGTTTTAGCTGAAAAAGTCATTGGTATATTTTTACTGCATAAATGACTATAGACAAGGTTCTTAGTTTGAGCCTGTTTCCTCATGTCTAACCACTTCTGGAAGATTCTAGTACTTAATATTTGGGGACACTGGATGTAACTAAAATACAATATTTATTTGATGAGGGGTTTTTGCTTCCTTTTTCTATTGTCCCAAATGAATATCCCTCAGAGACTATTCTGAACAGAGCTCAAACCAAATATCTTAGTAAAAACCTGCCATTTTGAATAGGAATATTTTGCCTATACTAGATTGACAGGCCAACATTTGAGTTCTTATTTGTTAACATTTTCTCTGATTTTCAGTTTGTTTTTGTTTCTAAATGACAGCTAAACTAATTGTATTCAAAACAAAAGAGGTGTGTCTGTAGCACTGTTTCTATTGCCAAGGAATACATGAACCAATAAAACTTGACTGGTTTACACACTAAAATATGGGCCTTTCAGCCATAACATGCTCCCCACTCAAGCAGTCACAATTTCTAGCCTTTCCAGAAAAATTTAATTTTTTTTTTTAGCAACATTCTTCCAACCACTAAATAATAAGGTTCACAGATAATTGGTGAATGGAAGACACAATCCAATGTGATCATTTTCTTTAACAAATAATGGCAAAAACAAAAAAGAAACTATGAGTGTTCATCAGATTCAAGCACGATTATTTGCCAATTGTGAAAGTCTTTGTGAACTTCTTTTTGGTGGTCCCTTTATTTGTGGAATTTAAGTAAAACACAGAACAAAGAAGATTTGGAGTTTGGCATGGAATAAAGATTATGAACAGGGTGGACATAGATTTGCTCACCAAGTCTCATGGTATTTGAAAGTTTATATAAGCATATGGATTTCTAGCATGTTTGTAATGGGAACAGATGAAGATTGTGGTACATATCTGACTGTTTGAAGTTAACATGAAGATAAAGTCTGTCCTCCAACAAAACATAACCAATGGACACAAGACACTGGGGAGGTGGGGTGAGGGCATGTGCTGGGGTTAGGGGAGGCCAGGGGAAGGTCAATGGGGAAAAAAAAGAGAAGACATATGTACTACTATCTGTAATACTTTAAACAATAAAATAAAATTTAAAAACAGCAACAACAACATTCCAGACTGTCCCTGTCAAAGTAAAAAATGTACAGAGGAGCCCATTTGTGTCTGAAAAGAAATGCACACCTCTTTTCCTTAATAGAAATAAAATACTTAAAAAAATTAACAACAATTACAATGATTTGTTTTCAAATTTATCTCTTACATGTGTAATTTTTAATTCTTAAGCAGGGGCACTCAAAATTTGAATCATAGATGACTTTTAATGGAGGCTTGTTGAATGAATGGATAGATGAATTGAAGGGAACTTTAGAGATAGGAAAACAAGGTGATCTTGTGGGTTACCATGCAATATTCCTACTCATAAATTTTAACCAGTGACTGCAGCTCCAATTCGAACATTTGTAACTCCCATGTTAGTGCAAACTAGTATAAAAGTGTGAATAATGTCATTTGGATGGAAAGTTGGTGCTTCATGGCCTTTTGCTCTCATTACTTTTATTAATTTGTTATATCCACAATTGCATTTATTTATTTCATTTACTTTATTGGCCATTGTCCTTATGTATGTTTTCTTCATTTGCCTTCTGACTGTCTCTATTTTTTTAAAAAAATATATATTTTATTGATTTTTTTACAGAGAGGAAGGGAGAGAGATAGAGAGTTAGAAACATCGATGAGAGAGAAACATCGATCAGCTGCCTCCTGCACATCTCCCACTGGGGATGTGCCCGCAACCCAGGTACATGCCCTTGACCGGAATCGAACCCGGGACCTCTCAGTCCGCAGGCCGATGCTCTATCCACTGAGCCAAACCGATTTCGGCCTGACTGTCTCTATTGACTTCAGGTGTAGCCTACTGTGGCTTCACCAACCCATCAGCTATTACGGTTGGTCTTGGTGCTGTGAGTAGGCTGCTGGTTGCAGCTGCTGGTGGGATGGGCCATCATCTAGGTCAGAGGCTATTTTCTATCTCAAATGAACACTGTCTATATTTCACTGTCTTTTTATCTAAATAAAATGTTCAAACACCATAAAACTTGAGATTTTATGTTAAAATATAAAAAAGAAAAGCTGTAGGACACATGATCTTAGATTTGGTGGTTACATATCACGCACCCAAATGTCTGCTTAATTATGAAGTAATTCAAAAGAACCAGTTGTGCCATTTCCCCTAAAAGAACATCTATCTATATATAAAACCTAATATTTTAAGTGTCTCTCCAATGGTTTGATCTTTTGACCAGTCACTATGATGTGCACTGACCACCAGGGGGAAGATGCTCTGACTGGTAGGTTAGCATGGGATCCAGCAGATTGGGACTGGGTGAGATGGGCAGAACATGACCTGGAGCCCTCCCACTTCCCTCCGCGGCCCTGATTTTGCACCCGTGGGGTCCCTTGGCCTGGCCTGCACCCTCTTGCAATCCAGGATCCCTCGGAGGATGTCGGAGAGCCAGTTTCGGCCTGATCCCCACAAGCCAGGCCGAGGGGCCCCACCAGTACATGAATCCGTGCACCAGACCCCTAGTTAGAAATAAATGTCAAAAGTCATCAATTATTGAATATAAATTCCATGTGTTATTCTTTTTAAGGAATAACATTCAAAAAAGAAATTCATCTTACATGCAGAGGGTTTAAAGGTCTGTGTTTGCTTTGTGTCTTTGGGGTTTAGTCCCAAGTTTTCTTTGCTACATGTTCCTTTGCAGCATTATCATCAATCCAATCCAGACTCGGAC